>NW_028293079.1:27500-32500 GCF_960531495.2 Zeus faber | reverse complement strand
GCACAACTCGGGGAATGGGGCGTGACGCCGGTCTCCCCGATAAAACGGAGGATGTGGCCGGGAACCAACATTGCTGAAGGGACGAGATTTTTGAAGGTGCGTTTCGGCAAGGAGATAACATAATTGCCGTACTCGGTGAAATTCGAGACGCTGGCCGGAGTGGAGCACGATCGGCAGATAAAAGTGTGCAGACAGTGCATACGACCGGGGCACGTCCTGAGAGAGTGTCCCGAGTTCAAATGCTTTAAATGTGGACAACAGGGGCATTACAGAAGAGAGTGCATGGCTGAAGATGCACGATGCAACGAGTGCCAGAGGAGAGTAGATTTCTGCGAATGCAGAGAGGGGGAGTCAGAGAACGAAAACAGCAAAGGACTCTTTGACTCGAAGGGAGAGGGCGGACAACAAGAACATACAGATGAGGAGCAGATTGCGGAGAAGGAAGACGACGGCGCGGCGGTGCAGCAGGAGCGGCAGAGGCGGGTGGCGGACGAGTGGGGAGCGGAGGAAGAGGACATCCAGCCGGGCCAGATGAGGTCGGGGAGGAAGCGAGTGGAGAAGGAGGTGCCTGGGGGATGTGCGAGGACGGATCGGGCAGACAAGGACGGAGTGGGAGATGCGCGAGGGACGGGAGCGCACCAACCAGCGGAGGAGGACGATTGTGAATGGGGGACAGAAGAGACATCTCAGGCGGTGGACATACAGCAGGAAGGGCCATCTGGCTCGAAGGAAGGAACTACGGATCATTCTCCTGGGAGAGCACTAGCGACCAAGAGGAAGGTGAGGGGGAAGAGGGACAGAGAGAGGGAGGGAAGAAAGATGGGGAGGAGAAGGGTATGAGCAGGGGTCTGAATAATACATCTAATTAAAACATCTGAAAATGAGTGTGTACAATATCACATCAATAAATGCTAATGGGTTGAGGAGGAGGGAGAAATTTAGAAAGCTGGTTATGGTGTGCAATGCGGATACAGGAGACGGGATGGACGCAGGAAATGATTCCTTTGCTGGGGGAGGTTTGGAATGGAGAAATTTATGTTAGTAATGGTACGAATACATCATGTGGGGTGGCGATCTTGGTGAAGAGGGGGGTGCTAGAGGGAGTACAACAGAGTGCTGCGGATGGAAAGGGGAGGGTAGTGGCCATAGATTTTAGGTTTCAAGGTATAGAATGCAGGCGGCTCAACATCTATGCTCCAAATGTGGAGAAGGACAGAAAGGCCTTCTTTGAGGGCCTGGAACCGCTCATTGTACCAAATGTCATTCTAGTGGGGGATTTTAACCCGTGGTGTGATAGGCTGGACGCATCAAGAACAAGCAAATTTAAAGCGGACGCCTCAAGGAAGGCCTTTCTGGACTTAAGGGAGCGTAGAGAACTGGTAGATGTGTGGAGGTAGGGGAATTGGGGGAAGAGGGGGTATTCAAGAAGGCAGATGGGGCGATCAGAGCTGAAGCAGAGCAGGATAGATCTATGTTTAGTGGGGCCTGAGTGTGTAGGGAAAGTGCACAGCATGGAGTATGTTTTTGTAGGTTTTAGTGATCATGCAAAAGTGTGCTTTAAACTGGGGCAGGGGGATAAGAAAAAAGGAGGGGGTACTTGGTGCCTGTATGCAGACCTGTTGACAGATGAGTGCTACGTCAGAAAAATCGACGCAATAATACAGGATTGGAGCACGAGGGGAATGGTGCAGGGGGAGGCGGGGGAGTGGTGGGAAGGATTTAAAGCTAGAATTAAGAAGAGTAGCATTAGGCATGCCAAGAGAAGAAGATGGGAGGGGCAAGAGAGATTTGATAGCTTGCAGAAAAGAATGAGGGAGGAGGTGGAGCTTAAAGAACAGAACCCGGATCACAGTGTGAGGGCATTGGTGCGGCTGAAGCATGAGATGGGGAAGTATGAGGAAGAGAAATGCAGAGGAGCGCTAATAAGGAGCCGGGCTAAATATGCGATGGAGGGAGAGAGATGTACGGCCTTTTTTCTGAGCCTGGAGAAGAGTGTGCAGGAGAAGGCATACATAAAACAGGTGAGAAATAAGAGGGGAGAATTGGTAGAGGGGTTTGTAGAAGTAATGGAAACGGTACAGGAGTACTATGAAGATCTATATAAGGAAGAAGGGGTCAGCATAGAGGAAGGAGAAGAGATACTCAGGACTGTTAGAGCAAGGATCACAAAGCAAGATAGAGAACAGTGTGAGACGAGTTTAAATATGAGAGGGATAAGACTGGCCATACGGGCGCTACCGACACGGAAGAGTCCGGGGGGGGGGTGGGCTAACATCGGAATTTTATAAAAAATTTGAAAATGGGAGAGCACCTTTACTGATGAGGATGTTTGAAGGGATAAAGAAGACAACGAGGGTGCCTGAATCAATGGCGACGGGGATAATCAAACTAATTTACAAGAAAACTGGGAGCAGAGAGGAGCTGAAAAACTACAGGCCCATAACCCTACAAAACACTGATGGTAAAGTACTGGCTAAGATTTTGGCAAACAGGTTGAAACAGACGCTGGGTAAAATTATTGGGACAGCACAGGCATATAGTGTGCCATGTAGGGACATTGCTGACACTTTACACACAATCAGGGATCTAAAGCAACACATGACGCAGACAGGGGGGATATTAGCCGCTCTGGATTTGAATAAGGCATTTGACAGAGTTAATCATGATTTTGTATACAGGACAATGGTTACATTCGGGTATGGTCCAGAGATAGTAGGGTGGATAAAAACAACACTCAGCGAGTCTAGAAGCCGCGTAAAATGCAATGGTGTGCTGACAGATGTCTTTAAATTGGGTAGATCGGTGAGACAGGGGTGCCCCCCGTCCTCAAGTTTATATACCATCTCGGTTGAGCCGCTGGCTACACTAATAGAACAAGACAGCAGAATCAGGGGGATAGAGATGCCAGGAGGGCGGACCTGCTGTTTAAATCAGTACACAGATGACATCACCGTGACAGTAAGGGATAGGCAGAGTCTTGGAGTGGTCCTGGAGTGTGTAAGAAGATATGGGAGGGCATCAGGGGCTAAAGTAAATATAGAGAAATCCCAAATCATGTACATAGGGGACGTGGGGAGTGGTGAGGAGGAGAAAGAGCTTAGGTTTAATAATCAATATATCAAAATATTAGGGATTTACATGACGGCTGACGGAAAGGAGGGGAGGAATATGACTGAGGACTACAGGACTGAGGTACTGAATAAAATGAAATGCTGCCTGAACCACTGGAAAACTAGGAAAATAAAGTTGGCAGGAAAGGTGGTGATAGTAAATATGCTGATTATGGCAAAAATAGGGTATGTCTTGAATGTAATGGACATGCCAGAGTGGGTAGTTAAAGGAATAGAGGGTGAAATAGGGAAATTTATATGGAATGGAGGGCCAGCAAGGATAGCGAGGCGGACCCTGATAGGAGGGAGGGAAAAGGGGGCTCTCAACCTGATTGATTTGAGGAGTAGGTGGAAGGCGGCGAGGATCAAAACAATTAAGAAATATATATATAATAAAGAGGAGAATGGCTGGAAGGCCTTCTTCAAAGAATAACTTTATAAGCATGCGGGATGCCAGGAATATGGACTTTTAGTGTCAATGAAGAAAGGCATGATGTCAACGGTGCCAGCCTATTACTAAGAAGTGTTCTTGGTATGGGCAGAGCTATTAAAGCAAATAGTATACAATTGTGATACAATAGACATGGTGCTGAACCAGCCGGTCCTATTAAATGAAAGAATCAAATACAACCAGGGAACTACTTATAATAAGGATTTTTGGTATGCAGGGTTGAGACAGCTGAAGGACTACACGTATGAGGTGATACCTGGCTTCTTGAGAGAGGGGCTGATAATGGATGCGGTGAGGGAATGGAATGATGAGCAAAGAGGTGCGAGATAAGCAGGATATATGAGAAAATCAAAAGTGTGGTGCCGGTGGAGTGGGTGGGCATGATTAATAGGAGCCATAGAGGGGTGAGAATGAGCCCGTTGCCAGATCTAAAGATTGAATGCGAGGGGAGAGTCAAAAAACTAGAGGATTGGAATGTGAGAGCGCTGTACAGGGATAGGTAAGGAAATGTGGCAACAAACAAACATTAAATGCAATAGTCTGGAGTGTGCGCAGAATGATTTCAAACTGTGGCATAACCGCATATACACCAATGAAGTTATACATCAGATAAATAGAGAGGTAGGGAGGGAGTGTGACGTGTGTGGAGGAGGAGTAGAAACGGTAATGCACCTATACATAGAGTGTACAAAACTAAGAAGGTTTTTGGAGAGGATAAAGGTTTTGATAGCAGCAAATGGGGGAGAGAAATATGTAAGTGGCGCTCAATGGAAGAAGGTATTTATTTTTGGGGTGGGAGATAGAGACAAAAAGACCAATGTGGAGTTCTTGAATTACATTCTGAGTACTGCGAGATACGCAAACATGTTTTTTTTTTTTTTGAGGCATTATTTAAGAAGAATAATAACATAATATGGCAGTATAATAAGAGGAATTTGGAGTCGTTAGTTAAAGGGAGCACAACAGTTGTAATTTCTAAGGAGAAGGAAGTAGAGTTTAATTTGGAGGGTGAAAGAGCATGGATGATGCCAGATTGCGTATCTCCAGAAGGGGAGGAAGGAGGACTGACTGGGTTGTTGTAAAGGAAGAAATATAAAGAATGTCTTATGAAAATACATGAAATGTAATAAGTTTGTAAGCCCGACCTCGTCCGATCTTGGAAGCTAAGCAGGGTCGGGCCTGGTTAGTACTTGGATGGGAGACCGCCTGGGAATACCAGGTGCTGTGCGCCTTTTTTTTATTTATTTATTTATTTATTTTATTTCTCCCCGGACGGAGGACTTCCCGGCAGGCTTGGACCACCGGACCAGCGGCGGTCGTGAGATCCCCGGCACCCGCGCGGAGTTTGGGGAGGGGAGGAGCGGGGGGAGGCCCCGCGCCGGGTGTGCGTGTCGGCAGGACCGAGGGAGATGGAGAAATTTCATTTCTCCGCGGAAGGC
>NW_028293079.1:22500-25000 GCF_960531495.2 Zeus faber | reverse complement strand
ATGTGATAGAGTTAATCAAAAACTCTTACGTGGACTGCGTGACAAGGGTCGGTAGTGCGGGTATCAAAACACCCACTATTGACATGCAGATTGGAGTAAAGCAGGGTGACCCAATGTCGCCACTGCTGTTCAATCTTGCCATGGACCCCCTAATCCAGCACTTGGAGACGAGGGGAGATGGCCTGAGATGGGGTGATCGCAAGGTCACCACGCTGGCATTCGCGGATGATCTCGTGCTGGTCAGTGGCTCGGAAAGGGGAATGAGGAGGAATCTGAAGATCTTGGAGTCCTTTTGCCAGTTGACTGGGCTGAAAATTCAGCCCAAGAAATGTCATGGTTTCTACTTGGAAAAAGGAGTGGTGAACGGCTGCAGAACCTGGATGATTGGGGAGGAGCCAATTCATATGATTGGCCCAGGTGAAACAGTGCATTACCTGGGAGTTGAAGTAGGACCATGTCATGGCATTAGGACACCAGATCTGATCCCGAAAATCCAGGAATGGATAAAAAGGATCAAAAAGGCTCCTCTAAAGCCTTCACAACGAGTGAAGGTTTTGAATTATTTGCTCTACCGAGGCTATTGTACCAAGCCGATCTGGGGGGGGGGTGCCAGCAACAGCTCTTGCCATTATCGACGGGATGGTCCGCAATGCGGTGAAGGCATGGCTCCATTTACCCCCTTCTATGTGTAATGAACTATTGTACTCTCGCAATCGGGATGGAGGTCTGGGAGTGCTCAGGCTTGAGCGGGCCATCCCAAAAATACAAATCCGAAGAGCTGGCAAAATGGCTATCTCGGAGGATGTATGGACAAGTCACATGACGATGAGTACTGTGACCCGAGAGGTGTGGTGTAGGATGTGGCGACATGTAGGCGTTGGCCGGGAAGAAGTCCCCGAGTGGACTTTCGAAAGCAACGTATCAGGAGGCTCTCCAGTAATACCTGACTGGAGGCAGGCGGAAAACCTGGCGTGGCAGAAGCTGCAGGTCCAAGGGGTGGGAGCAGACCAGTTTGCGGGCGACAGGCTTAGCAACTCTTGGCTCTGTGAGCCCATGAAAGTGGGATTCAAGCAGAGGCATTATGTTGCGGCGCTGGCGCTCAGGGCTGGTGTGTACCCCACCAGGGAATTCTTCACAAGAGGGAGACCCAAACAACATGCGACCTGTAGGAGATGCCTCGCCAGGCTGGAAACCTGCTCACATATCTTGGGGCAGTGCCCGGCCGTCCAGGGAAGTAGAATAAGGAGGCACCACAAGATATGCGACCTTCTGGCCATCGAGGCTGAGAGAGTCAGTTGGGAGACGACCAGAGAGGTCCGAGTCGTGTTACCCGAAGGGGTGACTTGGATTCCCGATCTGGTCTGTGTCAAAGCCGGCAAAATCCTAGCGCTTGATGTTACCATCAGGTATGAGTACGAAAGCGGTACTTTAACGGCGGCCGCAGAGTAGAAAGTCGCGCATTATACACCCATCACTGAACAGCTCTTGGGACCAATGGGAGGAGGAACAGTGAAGGTCATGGGGCTCCCTATAGGAGCGAGAGGGAAATGGCCTTCATGCAGTACCGCAGTGCTCATTGAATTGGGACTGACAGTAGCGAGGAGGGCGAGATTTGCCAAGCTGATTAGCCGGAGGGCCCTGCTGTACTCTTTGGATGTACTAAGGGACTTTCTGCACGAGGCAGTGAGGTAAATGGGTACAGAGATACCCTGTCGGCCAGGAGAGCCGGGTAAAACGGGGAGAACGAAGGCGGCCAGGATCACCCTTCTGGAGCATCAAAATGGGTGCAAGGTGGGCTAATGGAGGGGCCCATCTTGGAGCGTCCTAACCTCTTAAAGTTTGCCGTGCTGGCCAGCAAAAGTGTCCTGTTATACTACATCAACCTATGGCAACTGTGATAGGCTTCAGGCCGCCTGGGTGGCTCAGTGCGGTGAACGGGAGTCCCTACACACCCTCCTGGCGTATAACGCCGGGTAAAGTGTAGAGGGCAGTGGGAACTCGTAATGATTAGTGAGCGACTGTTGGCCGTCAGGCCTTCAGTTTAGCTTGATTCATGCGACACTACCGATGTCATCGGACTGGCCGATTAACCAGGAACGACCCCCCGGGTCTGGGAAAGGACCGAATGATAACGCCTGTTCGGTTCAACTTCTCGGACCCTCCGGGTCCTTGAAGTAGGATGGCCTCGTCATCGCCTACACCTGAATGAGGGCCATGACCACAAAACGGTACGTCATGTGGGAACAACCCTCACCTCCTCGTGGTTCCGCCGGACAATGATCCTGTTGGATTAGCAAAGAAGGGTGCTCAAATCGGGTGTCAGTCTGATCAGCTGGCACACGTAACTAGATTACAGAAAAAATGCTTATATGGGAACAATTAAACGGCCAGGACCACCCTTCTGGCTTATCAAAATGGGTGCCGACTGGGCTAGAGGAAGGGCTTATGGCGGTATGCCAAAGCTTCCTCACCCTCGGATTTGTGGTTGGATTCGAGGTGT
>NW_028293079.1:0-17500 GCF_960531495.2 Zeus faber | reverse complement strand
TCCAAGTTCCAGGCGGCGGGGCTGAAGCTGAACCCAGAGAAGTGCAAGATGATGCAGAGGGAACTAATTTTCCTGGGCCACAAAGTGAGCAGTCAGGGGATAGACACAGAGGAGAAGAAGTTTGCGGCAGTTCGGGACTGGACGGTGCCGAAGAATGCTTCTGAGGTCCGCTCCTTCCTAGGCCTGGCGTCATATTATCGACGGTTCATCGCAATGTTCTCAACGGTGGCTGCACCTTTGCACCCTCTGACATGTAACAATGTAAAGTTTGGATGGGGTCCTGACGAGCAACAAGCATTTGATGCGCTGAAAGCAGCCCTGTGTCGGTCCCCGGTTTTGTCTGCCCCAGATCCGGATGGGCAATATGTGTTGGACACGGATGCGAGCAATGATGCAATGGGAGCGGTCCTGGCCCAGATCACCGAAAAAGGCGAGCAGGTGATTGCTTATTACAGCGAAACCTTCACTAAAGCAGAACGCAATTATTGTGTGACACGAAGAGAACCGCTGGCGGTGGTGGAGTCTGTGCACCACTTCAGGCACTACCTATGTGGGGTGAAATTCCTCATTCGAACAGATCATGCCTCTCTCAGATGGCTGATGTCTTTCAAAGAACCGGAGGGACAAGTGGCGAGGTGGTTGGAAAAGCTGCAAGAATACAACTTCTCAGTGGTGCACAGGCGAGGAAGTTCCCATACGAATGCTGACGGGCTCTCCAGGCGGCCATGTGAGAAGGAGTGTGCACAATGCAGCCGTGCCGAAGCGAATGATGCAGCGGGCAGGAGAGAGCAGGCTGAGAGATGTATGGCCCTGAGGTTGGATGTGACGATGGACTGGGCAGGCGAGCAGCAAAGGGACCCTGAGTTGTGTGAGGTCTTAGGCTGGCTGGCTGCTAACCGAAGACCAGATTGGTCGGAGATTGCGGCAGCTGGCCCGTCTCTGAGAGGACTGTGGTCGCAAGGGGATGGCCTAGCGCTTCGTGATGGTGTGCTCTGTAGACGTTGGAAGGAGCCGGCATCGGGAAGAGAGAAGTGGCAAGTAGTTGTGCTGAAAAGCCGTCAGGAAGAGGTGCTGAGCTTCCATCATGGGCAGCCTGGGGTGGGGCACTTTGGCATTAACAAGACGCTGAATAGGGTGCGGGAGGGGTTCTATTGGAGCACCATGAGGGGTGATGTGGAAGCCTTTTGCCGGATGTGTGATCCCTGTGTAGCCCGCAAAGGACCCTCAGGCCAGAGTAGAGCGCCACTGCAGCAGTACCGGGTTGGAGCGCCCATGGACAGGGTCGCTGTGGACATGCTAGGGCCATTCCCCCGCTCACGGCGGGGCAACTGCTACGTGATGGTGGCGCTGGATTACTTCGCGAAATGGCCGGAGGCTGTGGCCGTTCCTGATCAAGAGTCAGCGACCGTGTGTGGGGCGTTACTTGATGCGATGTTCAGTCGGTTTGGCGTACCTGCGGAGCTACATTCTGACCAGGGGACCAATTTTGAGTCCAAGCTGTTGGGGAGGTGTGCGAACATCTCGGAAACCGCAAGACTCGGACGACGCCCCTTCACCCGCAGAGTGATGGTCTGGTGGAGAACTTTAACCACACGCTGGGAGTACAGCTGGCCCTTGTGGTTGACAAGGACCAGAAGGACTGGGATCTGCATTTGCCGTTGATCCTGATGGCTTACCGTTCAGCGACACAGGAGACAACTGGATGCACACCGGCTCTACTTATGTTCGGTAGGGAGCTCCGGACCCCGACCGCTCTGGCATATGGCCTGCCCCCCGACACTTACCAGGTACTGGCTGGTACGGAGTATGCTATCCTGCTCAGAGAGAGGGTGGAGATGGCACATGAGTTTGCGAGGGCACAGGCTGAGACTGCGGGGGCGCGACAGAAGCGAGCGTATGATGAGCACACAAAAGGGAATCACTTCGACGCAGAGGACTTGGTGTGGGTCTATGCACCGAAAAGGATCAAGGGAAAGTCGCCTAAAGCTGCAGAGTAAATGGATCGGGCCCTGCCGTGTTTTGGA
Source organism: Zeus faber (assembly GCF_960531495.2). Classification (NCBI taxonomy): domain Eukaryota; kingdom Metazoa; phylum Chordata; class Actinopteri; order Zeiformes; family Zeidae; genus Zeus; species Zeus faber. The sequence goes on along the minus strand of NW_028293079.1, from coordinate 15,476 downwards.
ACGGGTGGGAGAGGTGGTCTACAGGGTGAAGCTGGCTGTTCGGGGAAGAGTGGTGGTGCTGCACCGTGACCGTTTGGCGCCCTACAGGGGCGCGAGTCAACCAAACTATAGTCAGGCTTGTCGCACCCCTCCAGCTGTGCAAACACAACCTGAAGACGAGCCTTCTCCCCGCCGCAGTCTCCTGTGGGCTCACAGCGTTCATCTACACGTGCTGAAGGAGCCACATCCTCACCGCTCTCCCCAGGGGGGCCACAGAGTACATCGGGGCGGCAGCAGATGGAGATTCAGGTCACGCCACTGGGAGCAGTTGTTCCAACACAGGATTTCGGGGAGAGAGGAAGCGGGGAATGGGGGATGCAGCGACCCAGGCGACCCAGGAGAGTCCCCCAGCGCTACTTGGATTGAAGTTAGTTAGTTCCTCGAGGACGAGGAATTTAGAAAGGGGGGGGCAGTGTAACGCTGGGGTACTGTGTACATGTGTGTTCTGTTGCTTTAATTGAGGGAGGTGTCACTGGTTGGGGATTGGCTGCAGGCTCTGTTCCGGGAGAGAGAAAAAGGAGGGAAGCGAAGGTGGTGGTTGTGTTTGTTGGTGGTGCGGGCGGGGAACGAAGTAGCTGAGAGACACTGCCCCGTATCTATCATTTACCTTGGGCTAGCCACCCTGTTATTTGTTTTAATCCACTGCCCTCAACCTCGGGTTAGCTGTACGTCAGTACGTGACTGACAGGAAAATAAATCTGGGCTCAGTGTTTGAGTTAGCAACTTGGATCTTGTCTCCACGCCTCGTCTGTCAAGCTACCCCGCTAAACGTCACAATACTAACACATAGTATTTAAAGTCACTTGCTATAAAGTTCATGCATCTGGTAGAATTTAAGACTGCACAAATAATGTATAGCAAAATAAATCATTTACTTCCAAATTACATACAAAACATGCACTTAAATGGCTGAAAAAAAACTGTGGATTGATATAAAAGTTATTTTTTGTATTTATTAATTGCATGGAAGAAGCAGATGGAGGATGTGGACACAGTGGTCTCGCACGGCACGATTGGTCTGGGATAGTTGCAGCTACAGGTTTATCCTTGTATAAATTATTATATATACTTACAGGCAAAAAATAATTTTGTTTAATACATTTTATTGCAGATAAATCTGTGCAAACAGTGGTGTGGCTCACTCGCCGTAATGTGGCTTTGCGTTTGTGTTTACCATTAATGCATGTGTGTTTTCCGTTAATGTGGTTGTGTTTCCTGTTAATGCAGTACGGTGAGCTCACAAGGCCAGTGTACAAGACTGTGTACATTATTATCTTAAGAGTGAAGAAAGTACTCATCCCGGAAACATTGCGAATGATAGCTTTCCAACGACTTCCAACCTAACAATAATTTAGCATGCTTTTACTTGAATTTAACCTTTGTAGCCATTATAGTGTTTATATTGTTAACTATAGTGTTGTAATTTATTGCTCTATGGTAAATGTAACATAAATGATCGTAGAGTTTAGTAAAAAAAGAAACTTACTGGAGGACGATGACATTCTGTTTCACTTATTGCTGATGCTATTTCCCTCTGCCTCATCCTTATTGACTTCTCCTTGTGCATGCACACCTTGTTGAAAATTAAACTGTAGCCATCAGCCAGCTTGGTAAACATTACCATGGTAATGGAGAGCTCCACCAATCAGAGAGGTCGCTGTTTATTGATCGCTCTTCGGATTATGGGTAGTGTAGTGTAGTTGATATCATACAGACTTGTGGCTTCTACAGTCACAGCAATTATTATATTGAATTAGAATGAATAATTATATACATTGCGTACTATTTATGCAGTTATTTATAAATGTTTGAAACCCCAATGCTAAACCATTATTCCAAAACTACAATTCCACGCCAATTTTTAATGCATCTTGATTCAATTGCCTCATGAGTAAAGTAGTTGAACCTAAAAATAACTTGAAATTATTGGTGAAAAAACAACATGCATGTGTTTCTTAGGGTTCATTTGATCAGGAAAATGACCTACGTTGTCAAAATTTACATTTGTAATTTACAAAGCACAATTACTTTTAAACATTTGAAACCCTAAACCCAGCCAACTTCAAAAACTAAATTCTGCAACATTGTGTTATGCATCTCACTGCAATTGCCTCATGGATAATAGTTGTATTATAAACCTAAACATTAAACAAATGTGTTGGTGAAAAACAACCTGCATGTGTACTAGGGGTTAATTTGATTGGGAATATACCTGCATTGTCAGAATTTACATATGTAAAAAGCCCTGAATTATATCGTTAGTCCATTTTAAGCGCCCCCCCCCCCCCTTAATTTCTGAGATAAAGGGCTTCAAAGGTGACCTCTGGTCAAGGCTTGAATGTCAATAAATCTCTCAAACGTAGATATTTTAACCTTTAACCTCCAAAAGGAGACCTTTCCAAAAATGTTTTTGGTCTATGACAAAGTAAAAAATATCCAGCCCTGCCATTGTAGTGGGATGCCAAGTGTGGATTTTATGACAACTCACAATCTGAATTGGATAAAATGTGATTATTTTTGTTGGAGATGGACATGTCCGGCACTGGTCATCTTGACCAGTAGATGTCAGTTCATGCCTGAATTTGTCACGACCAGAGCTAGGAGAGACCCAAACGCACGACACAGAGAGACGAAAGGCAGGCAAAGGATGTTTATTAGCCTGGACGGTGGAGCTGGCCAGTGGGACCCGGTCTGGTAGGGATGGAGACGGGGCACGGGGCACGGGGCACGGGGCACGGGGCACGGGGCACGGGGCACGGGGCACGGGGCACGGGGCACGGGGCACGGGGCACGGGGCACTGGCTGTACAACTCTGGTAAGCTAGTTTACAGTCTGGCAAGGAATGGCTGGGAAGCTGAGACTAAATACTGTGCAGGTAATTGATCCCAGGTGTATGCAATTGGGCTCGAGTAGGGAGCTGCAGATGGGGCAAGGGCGGCCTCTAGTGGCGCTGGGAGGCCGTGGGCCTAACAGAATTACTCCTGACCTCCACCTGCATGGCCTGCACAGTCTAAAGGCCTCTATGTCTCGATGAAGTAACATTTAGGCACCTCTACCGTGAACTGTTAGTTTGAGGTTGTGACAGTTTCGCCTACTAGCCAGCACCTAAGTGGCATTTCAGGGACCTCCGGCACAGGGACACAGAAGACGGGGTTGTAGACAGCAGTTTATTGTCTGAAGTTGGCCAGTTGGAATAAGCCCAGGAGTAAATAGACATGTGTCATGGCAGGGGCTCCTCTCATGAGTGTTTGTGGGGATGGGGGTTTTACGTGCTGCTCGTTCGACCAACCAACGAGCAACATGTACAGTATGCAGCCACTCTGATCCTGGATTCACCAATTTCCTAGATCCATGTCAGGTGTGGCTGCTCAACTCACACCATCCCCACACAACAGAGGTGTTTGAGCTATAGTTTGTTCGATTTGTCTCGATTTGAGCATGTCATCTGAGCCCTTGTTTGTCAACTAACTGTACCGTGAAGGCCTACAAAGGTCAAATGTTTAAAAGAGGTCTATACTATTTAAGCCACTCCTCTTTTGTTATAATTGGATGTCTGACACACTTGGATTCGTCTCGACAAGTAGATATGATAAGACCCCTCATTTGTCACATTATATGAAGGAAAAGGCCCCCAATGGGGTCCCCGAAGCAGGGTTCTCGCCAAAATTGCTCCAAAATGGTTACTTCCATGCGCTCCTTTCCCGTGGACCAATATAGTCAATAGAGACACCGTTGGAATCAGCTTCATGTTAAGATTTTATTTCAAATGCCTTTTATTTTTACACTAAGGTGGATCCATAAACTCAATTTCTAGATCTAATGCATATATATATATACACACATACACACACACACACACACACACACACACCCTGTATATTCATTAATCCATGTTACATTTTACACACGCTGATGGGTAAATTCACATTTTCCACAATGCAGCTATGTATGCTGAGCCAGTGAGATGGAAGCTAGAGGACATTTTGCATACGGCTGAGCTTGTATCACCTGACCCTACCACTCTCAACCACATGGCGTAACTCTGTACACAGGCAATATCTGGTGGCTGTTAAAACAGCCTCTGCCAGTGCTGATGCCGTCATGTCGAGACTGAAGAATCTGGTTAACGTGTGTGGGGTAGCACAGGCCGCAACACCACACACCTGCTTGACCAAAACCCCTCGTAACAACACCCACAAGATAGCCAAACCCCAGGTATAATGTGTTTTCAGACCCTCTTGGCGTGTCAATGAGATCACTTCAAATATCCAGTGAGAGAGATGATCTCTGGATAGGGGTTTCCCAATTGTCTGATATCCATTACAGACAAAAAGCTGGTCGGACTGGCCTACGGTGCGCATGTGCTCCAATAATGCGCGGACCGGGCGCAGAGTATGCAGCCTCTTGTGCTCCTCTGACCCATGGGAAGAGGAGAAAATGAAGAGAGATCAGCTGTGGTCAATTTGAATCCCGCTTTTATGTTCTTGGGCTGAAAAGCTTCCATCCTGTTTCCAATTACCTAGATCCAGGTCAGGTCTGGCTGCTCAACCCACACAATCCCCACCCAACAGAGGAAGATTGATCTCTCAAAGAACAGACATTGTCAGAAATAATTATTTGTGTCAGATGTGATGAAGATATAATTTCACTGTTACAAGTTTACATCTACTCTTCCTGCCCAGTATCAAACTGGGGACCATCTGCATGTAAAGCCAATGATAGCAACTACACCACATCAACTGTCGTTGCCTACTTCCAGTGTTTTTGCATTATGGCCTATACCCATTGCCGTGGTTCCACAGCACATAGTCATTGGGCCTGCACAAAAAAAGGTAGTTCAATAATCGATATCTGCTTCTCTCGTGAAGAGGTAATCATATTTGTCTCAGATGATAAAGGTACCCTGTTTGAAAAAGGTCTGAAACAGAAACTTTTTTGTCCAGTATACTCTTTCTTCATTTGTACTCAGCTGGAGCCATGGGAGCCTTTAACTTTCAAGTGTCCCTTTTTTTCTAAAGCTGATAAAAAAAAGAAAAATTTCAAAAGTTATCTACTAGGCTTTCATTACATTTAAGTGGAGTGTTTGTCATGTTTCTGTTTAATTTAAGTATTGACTTGGTTATTGCAGTGTTGAGATTGTTCTCTCAAAGAACAAACATTGTCAGGAGCCTAATCATTCATTCCAGTTGTGATGAAAATAAAAAAGTTACTGTAATGAGCTTGCATCTACTGTTTCTGCCCAGTATTGAGCAGGGGACTTTGCATGTGTGGAGCAAACATGATACCCACTACAGCACTTCTCCTTGCTGCCTATGTATTTACATTTTGGTATACAACCATGACAGTGGTTCTGTACTTACTTATAGAGCATGCAAAATAAATTTGATTTCTGTTTCTCTAGTGAAGTAGTTATGCCTTTCGCCTCACATGTTAAAGTTCCCATGTTTGAAAATGTGCCGAAAGAAGTTTAATTTTGATTCAAAAATGATCAAATTCGCGTTCATTTTGTTTAAACAGTCTTTGTCATGTTTTGTTTTCATTCAAGTATTTACTTTGTTCGTGCTGTGTTGAGATTGTTCTCTCAAAGAACTGAAATAAAATTATAAGCTTCAATTGTGATGAAGATAGAAAATTATGTTAAAGGTCCCCTGTTTGAAAAAGGTCGGAAACAACATTTTTTGTCCAGGATACTGGACAACTCACAACAATATAATTTGTATGCAGCTCGAGCCAGGGAAGCCATTTTTAGCAATCTAGTGTCCCTTATTATATAGCTGATAAAAAAATGTATTTCAAAACTCGACTTCTAGGCTTTAACTCAATCTGATTTTCGATTACGAAATTCAGATTGTTCGCACTGTGGTATCCTTACTATTTCCTGGCTTTGACCCTCGCCTGAACTGTTTGTCGGATTTTGGAATGTGGACTTTGGCTTGGCTAGTGCTCAGCTAACGTTCAGCTATTGCTCCACTTGTGCTCGGCTAGCGCTAGTTAGCCTATTAGCTTAGCATATTGATAACTTTGCCGGTATCGATGACTACCTCCACGGACTGTGGGAACTGTTTGCGACTGGTCGACAGACTCAGCGCTCCAGAGAACTTGATCTTTTAAGACATCCACAGCCTGCTTGAGGATGTGCAGAAGAAGGATGAATTGTTTGTGTGTCTGACCTCCATCGCTAGCGCTCATGCTAAGCTCATCTCCTGCTCAATGACCTCCGCTGTGATCAGACCGGACTTAGACTCCACTCTCCCATGGCCCGGATCCATTCTCAATGTGGGTGAGTTGGTCCATCTGATGGCATACTGGCTATGATTAGAAGCCATGGCCCAAGTCCCAGACTTCCTCCACCCCAGTGCCTTGGATCCTGGCGGCGAGCCGTGGCCGTCGTTGTGTGCGCTCCTTACACCACCCTATGTTGCAGACTCTCTGGCTGGATTATTATCCAGCCAGAGAGAGAGATTACAAGCCCTGAAGCGCAAAGTTGATGTCAGGGATATGCGGGAATTCCCTCCTTGGGCGGGGGCGCTCACAGTCCCCAGTGGCATTGAGGACACCAAGACGCTCTCTACTGCCGCCAGCCTTGTCTCGACTGCCAGACTCCCCCAGACTATCCATCGTCTGTCTGACCCTCCGCTTCCGTGCAAGTTGGTGGCTCCTCCGCCACTGCGGACCTTGATGTTTTCAAGACTGCAAAGCGCTGCCTCAGCTCGCGCAGCGGAATCTCCGCTCTTCGGGGGCGCCCCACGGCCACTGATTTGAACCAACTGACTGCGCTGCCTCTGGAGCGACGGTGCTGTCCTGGCTCGACTGCTGCTGCTGTCCCTAGGAACTCCACTGCTGCCGGACCTCCGTACATGCTCATTGTCGGCTCCTACATGTTTCGAAACATCACCCTTCCTGTGGCAAAAACTCTCTGTTACCCATCTGGGGTAACACATACATACACATAACACATACACACAAACACACACACACACACACACACACACACACACACACCTACAGGCTGTCCCATCACACACACACACGCACACACTTCCTCCCTCATTTACTGCCATAACTATGACAGGAAGAGGCCGCGTGACCAGCTGTAGTTCCAGTTTTCCTCTGCCTCATTAACTGTTTTTCAAAACATGTTGTCATCCAATGTTTATGTGTTTGTTTAAATGTTGTTTGGTTCTATGTTTATTTGTCTCACCCGTGGTGATTCTCCCCCTCTTGGAGTAGTGATCAGTTATTAGTTAGTTATAGTAAGACCCAAACATGATTAATAGTTCTCCATCACCAAAAACTGGGCTCTTGTAATCCTATAGGTCATCCACAGGACAGAGTTATTGCAGCAGTTCTTGATGATTTAAGAATTAATAAAGAGTTGCATTGCAGGTTGAGAACTTAAACTCAACTTGCAGACTAACTCTGTCCTAGATGCAATGGCATACAAATACTCCTTGTTGTATGCCCAGCATGCTGACAGCACAGGTTAAAATAAGAAAATAAAAAAATTAAGTTGTGAACGATCTGCACATAAACACTGATTCTAAAAATTTGATCTGTTCTTCTGCTGCTGGATCTCAGTGCTGCCTTTGACACTGTTTACCATCAGATTTCTTTAGCGAGATACCAAAATGGGTCGGTCTATCCAGCCTCTCATCACTTTAAACTGGTTCAAAACCTACCTACAGGACAGACAGTTCTTTGTGTCCATTGGAGATTTTGTGTCGAACAAAGTGGATTTTATATGTGGAGTTTCCCAAGGTTCGATTCGGGCCTTTTATTGTTTAACCTAGACCTGGGCATTTTCCGGCACTTTGGCGGTCCCTGTCCGGCCCGAGTGAGGTCAATCGTAAATTAGAACATAAATTAAAAAAGTATTTATACTGTGCACGCAATACAACTGTGTTGCTTTTATTTTGAATTTACGTAAGGGCGCGCATGCTTGGGTGAACAGCTACAAGTGATAATGGCCAGCTAGCCCTCAAAATTTCAGCTCACGCCAAAAAAATAAAAATTGATAACGAATGCCGCATTTTCAACAAGACATGGAATGCTATATATTTATTTACAGAAGTCAACGGTAAAGCTGTGTGCTTAGTTTGTGGTACACAGGTCACTGTGTTCGAGGATTACAGTTTCAATTGCCACTACGTGACCAAACATGAGGAGAAATATAAGAACTTGTCTGATCAAGAGCCCAATTTGACGGGGGAAAATGTTGGACGTTTGAAGAGAATGCAGGAGAGGACAGAAAGGAACACTGAGTAGATATTGACATTTTTGCATTGTATTATACATCAGAAAGTGTTGTGTAAGTCAGTGTTAAAAATGAACCCTGTTGTTGATGTTGTAACTAAAATAGTTAACTTCATCAGGGCAAGAGCATTGAATCACAGGCAGTTTGTTGCACTTTTGGCGGAAAATGAGACTGAACATGGCCACATAAGCTACCACACAGCTATCAGGTGGCTCATCCTGGGCAAAGTGCTGAAAAGTGTCTGGGACCTGAGAGAAGAGATTCACGAGTTCTGTGTAAAGTCTGTGAAATGCCATCCCACAGCTTTCAGATGCAGACTGGATGGCAGACCTTGGTTTTGCTGTAGATGTGACTGCACAAATGAATTAACTAAATGTCAAACTGAAATGAAAGGGCCTTTTTGTGCATGAAATGTACAGCGCAGTGAAGGTTTTCATGAGAAAGTTGCAGCTTCTCTCAAGACAAATGAAGGACAACATTCTCACCCACTTGCCAACACTGAAGGAAGCCACACCATCAGCTGATCACCTCCACAGGTACTCATCCATGTTCGAAGCAGTGCATGGTGAGTTTTCAAGGCGATTTCAAGACTTTAAAACAGTTGAGAGTGAAATTCACATGGTTTCTTTTCCCTTCACCTGCAGTGTGGATAATGCACCCAGTGATGTTCAGATGGAACTCATTGGCCTGCAGTCTGACACATTTCTGGCAGAGCACTTTAGATCAGCCTCACTGCTTGATTTTTACTCTTCCCTCAAAGAGGAGAACTTTCCACACAAGAGGAGGCATGCTCAGAAGATTCTAGTCCTCTTTTGACCTCCCTACATATGTGAACAGACAATGTCAGTGATGAAGTTCAACAAATCCAGATACAGATCCTCTGTCACTGATGGTCACCTCTCAGCTGTCCTTCCCATATCCACCTCAGACATTCAGACAGATTTCAATGCACTTGTTCAAGCCCAAGACAGATTCGATTTTTCCCACTGAACAAGTAAAATGTACTGAAAAACATTAAAATCACATTGCTTTTTGTATCAAGTTGACCAATTGCTTATCTTTAACATACTGCAAAACACTTTTTCAGTATTTGTGAAGATTAACATGTTAAAAATAAAATGAAACACTGATGTAATGATTGTTTTTGTTTTTACTGTTTATTACTTCTATAGGAGTATTTTCCTTTTTGACCTACACCACAATTTCATATATTTATATCATTATTTACAGAATATGCCTATTCTTCTGATTTCCAGCAGCAGCTAAAAAAAATATATAATTTACTGCTTTTTACAATGGGAGAAAATTAATATTGAGCAGAATTAAGTTCAAGTTATTGTTGGTTCGGCCTCCAACACAGCTCGGGTTTCTCATGTGGCCCCCTGTAAAAGTGAATTGCCCACCCTTGGTTTAACCTCTCAATGCTCCCACTTGCACATATTATAAAGAAACACAAAATATATTACCATAATTATGCAGATCATTCACATCTGTACATATCCCTATCTCGTGATGACTTACTTACATACATTTCCTCACTCAGTGTATTAATAATAATAATGCTTGGATGTCATAAAACTTTTTTCAATTGAACAAAGATTAAACAGAAATACTCAAAGACAGAAAATTGCAGCTCATCTCAGTTCTCTGTCCCTGGAAAGCAAGAATGAAGCCAGAAATCTTGATGTAATCATAGACGGCAATCTAAATTTTAAGAGCCATATCAATCACATCACAAAATCCACCTTCTACCATCTAAAAGACACAATTAAGAGACTTCCTGTCAAAACCAGACTCTGAAAGATTAATCCATGCATTCATAACGAGTAGATTGGACTACTGTAATGGCACATCACACCTGTTCTTAGATCTGTACATTGGCTCCCTGTTAAAACTAGAACTGATTTTAATATTCTGCTATCTGTATATAAAGCAATAAATGGCATTACATCTCAGTATTTAAAATAAATCGTACTAACTCTAAAGTAGGGGAGGCTGCCTTCTGTATTGTAGTTTGTTGATGAATTTAATGTGTTGATGAAGAAGGAGAGACCGCTGACGCTGACTTGAGTAAAATAATAGATTTATTACAAAAGTACAGCATCAGACTGGACTTGCCTTGGATGCCCAGGAGAGAACCGAGCCGGAAGGATTCTCTCTTGAATGTCACTCTGGCAGGTGCTTGTAAGCTAAGCCAGCGTTGACCCTCTGATTGCCTTGCATAGGTCACCGTTCACGTTTTCACCTCCCTTATCACCGGGACCCCGAACAATGGGCTCTGTCTCTCTCTTGAGACCACTGGCATCGTCTGTTAATAATTATTATTTTATACAATGGGCACTGTCTTGGGACGCCACTCATTCCCAGACACCTCAGTATCTATGCCCCAAGTAAATGGAACACCCTGCCGAGGGACGTGAGAGAGGCCCCCACACTGAACACCACTAAAAGCAGGTTGAAAACCTTGCTGTTCACTACAGTCTATGACTGACTTGTGTGTGTGTGTGTGTGTGTGTGTGTGTGTGTGTGTGTGTGTGTGTGTGTGTGTGTGTGTGTGTGTGTGTGTGTGTGTGTTCTCTATGTTGTGAGATTTGTGTGTGTAATCTGTTTGCTGTGAGATCTGCTTATTTGGCATTGACTATTCTTATGATTGCACAGACATTTTCTGCTTCTGTATCTGTTGGTGTTTCTGTTGTTGCTGCTGTTTCTGTTGTTGTGACTGTTGTTGCTACAGTTGCCGTTTATACTGTTTCTGCTGTGGCTGCTACTGATGATGTGTCCCAAAAAATCAGACGCAATCCAGATACAAAAAAACAGTTTCAAAACTGACTTAAAAGCCAGATTTAAAAAAAAATTTGATCCAAATCAACCAGTAAAATACAGTTTAAAACCGAATTAAAAGCCAGACTCAAAAATTAAGATGTTACCCAAACACGGTAATACAACTTAAAACCAACCTCAAATCCAGATTCCAAAGGTCCGGATGTAATCCAGAGATGGAAATACTTAAAATAAGGGAGTGGGGGAAGGTAGCGCGTGCAGCCCAATCGAAAGGGGAGAGTTTTAGTCCAGACAGACTCCTCTCCTTGATTCTCTTCTCCTCTTCCTACATATTTTTTTCTCTCCCTTTCTTGCTCTAAAATTAACTATCCCAACCCTAACTACTAAACCTAACCTTTTCCAACCCTGACCTAAACCTTACCCAATCCTGAACCTCAGCCTTACCAAGACGCTTAAGAAAAGTCAAGTTATGGAAATTCATTAATATGAAAGAAAATTAAGTCGGTTAAACCCACCTTTAAGTTAACTGGAGTTAACGAAGCTAATTATTTTTATTTTGAGAAAACAAAGAAAGAAAAATGAGTTTACTATTGTTGCTGCTGCTGTTGATGTTGCTGCGTTTTTTTTGCTGCTGCTGCTGCTGTTGTAATTGCTGTTGTTGCTGCTGCTGTTGCTGTTGCTGCTGCTGTTGTTGCAGCTGCTGTTGCTGTTGCTGTTTCTGTTGCTGCTGTTATTGTTGTTTCTGTTGTGAGATTACAGTTAGAGGATCATAAGAAGGGTACATTTTTCAGAGAGAGTGTTAAAAGGATCTCCCTCACAAGGTTTGAATGAAAACTTGACCCGTAATTTAGAGATGCTAATTAAGGCACCGTGACTGGATTGAGATGAGTTGATGCACGCTGATGGCTCAGTACAGATGAGGAGTTTTTTTTACGGTTCCGGTGAAGTCTTTGCGTGTGCGTTGCTTTGTTGAATTGTTTCCCACCTTTACCTGATTTTGGATTACGAATTTCGGCTTGTTCGCACTGTGATATCCTTATTTTTTCCTGGCTTTGACCCTCACCTGAACAGTTTTTTGGATTTTGGGACATGGACTTTGGCTTGGCTAGCACTCGGTTAGCGCTAGTTGTTGCTGCTGTCGTTACTACGGCTGTTTTTGTTTTTTTGTTGTTGCTGCTGCTTTTGTTGTTGCTGTTGTTTCTTGAAATGACCAGCTGACAACAATGTTCTTTCTTTGATTGTATTTCTTTTTAAAGCGCATTGTGTTGCCCTGGTATGAAATACACTTTATAAATAAAGTGTGACTCTAATTGTCTTTTGTTTAGTTCAAGCACAGTCTTTGTTATTGCTATGTTGAGATTGTTGTGTGAAAAATACTGCCAAAAGTTAGTGAATCGCTTCAGTTTTGATTAATTTCCTGTAATGAGCTCACATCTACTGTTTTCTACTTTCTAATGTCCCCTTTTCTAAAGCTTATGAAAATAAATTTAAAAATAATCTACAAGTCATTCATTTTGTGAAAGCAGAGTCTTTGTTTGTCAAGTATTACAGCATATAAGGAGTTATTGTTGTGTTGAGATTGTTATCGCGAGGAACAGACATTGTCCATACCTTTGCTATTTGTTGCAGCTGTGATGAAGTGAAGGAAACTCACTGAAATTAGCTTGTATCAACTGTTTCCCCCTAGTTTCGAACTGGGAACCTTTCGCGTGTGGAGTAAATGTGACAACAACTACACAACAGAAACTGCTGCTCATTGTTTCAGTGTATTTCTTTTTGGCATAGACCCACGACAGTGGTTCCAAAGCACTTACTCATTGAGCATGCAGAATAAATAATAGAACAGATTTCTGTTTAAGCAGAGTGTTTGTCATGTTTTTGTTTTATTCAAGTATTGACTTAGTTATTACAGTGTTGAGATTGTTCTCTCAAAGAACAGACATTGTCAGAAACATAATTTTTTGTGTCAGTTGTGATGAAGATATCAATAGACAGTAACAAGTTCACATCTACTGTTCCTGCCTTGTTTTGAACTCAGGACCATTTGTGTTTATAGCAGATGTGATAACCACTACACCACAGAAACGGTCACTCCTTGCTTCTAGTGTGTAAGTATTATGGCCTATACCCATTACAGTGGTTCTAGAGCACATACTCATTGGGCCTGCACAATAAAAACGAGTTCAAGAATGGATATCTGTTTCTCTTGTGAAGAGGTAATCCTGTTTGTCTCAGATGTTAAAGGTCCCCTGTTTGAAAAAGGGGAGAAACAAAGTTTTTTGTCCAGTATACTATTTCCTCATTTGTATGCAGCTGGTGCCAGGGTAACCTTTTTTTTTACTATTTAGTGTCCCATTTTCTAAAGTTGATAAAATAAAAATTCAAAACTGTGAGAGAAAGATCTTGTGATCAACTATTTGAATGATATTTTTACATGTTTTATATAGGACAATAGTTTTTCCTATGTCACATGGGTTCTTATAACATTGCCTCTGGGTTTTAAGGAACCTCCCAAAGTTTATGTAAAGAGACTGTTCTTTCTCAATAATGTCAATTGTAGTATTGAAGAACCAGATCACATTACATCCTCATTCAACCTTGTATGGAGATAAGGATAACCCCAGAGGGGTTGAAAGAGCATTGTATAGCATCGTAGGATTGTACCTGTCACCAGAGTTTTATTGTCAAATTACTGTTTGAGGGTTACTCCCGGGGAGACGATTGAGGGGCACAGTCTTGTGAATGACATCTGACCAATGACACACAACCTCTCTTTGGTATAAAACTCCCTTGGTCAGTAGTTGGGGTAGACTGGTCAGAATACTGCTTTGGAGCAGTATTGAATCTTTCCCTTTATTCTGCAGAATAAATATCTTGAATATTCTCAGTTTTTGTTTTCCTGTAGTGGGCAGATTAACCTCACCGATCTTAGCAGAAGAAGTTCTGTCAAGGTTTTGGCGTTGTCGGCAGGATCTCTGCTTGGCTCTGTTGGACCTCTTCATGCCCAGGTTGTGTGCACAACTGCAGGCAGGAACTGACCGTAAAGAAATCCGAGAAGGAGTCGTCTGGACATGACGAGCAGATCCAGAAGGGACAACACGAGATCCTGAACAAATTAAGGTGAGGACTAACTGAGATATTGTACCGATCAGAAAACATAGTAGGAAAAGCTACTGTGTAGGAAATAGCTCTGAGTAAGCTTCTTTGTTAACTCAGAAATCGCGCCCCCTCAGATAGACGTATCGTCTGTTGCAAGTAGGAACGGGCAGTGGATAATCAGTCTGGAGGACTGCGGAAGTGGCCAATATTGTATCGATCAAGAGAATCAGGGTTTTTGTATGTTTATCTTTATTTTTTTATAAATATTTGTTTTATGTTATTCAATAATTAGTCTACATTATTGAATACATAATATTATAGAAACATCTGGTGTTGTAAAAATACAATAAAATTGATTACAACTAAAGTAAAATCGATAATTAAAAAAAAAAGAAAAAAAAAAGAAAAGAGAGAGCCATTTCCAGCTGGTCGTGCTGTGTAAGGGGCACAGGTTTTGGAAATAAAAACTCTCATGTAATATAAATAAAACACAGTTAGAACAATTATTATTAGAACAATTTTTTTATTGTTCTTTTTGTTTATCCTTATTCTGAATCGTGTTCTTCTTGTTATTACTATTTTTTATTATTTTTTTTTAGACTTTTATTTTGGAGGTACTGGTTGTCCAGTTTTCGTGGCTTACTTTTTGTTAGCCTTATGAAGTTTTGAAGTTTTTGAAGTTTGGGGGGAGGACGTAATTCTACGGCCCATTGTGTTGTTGGCTCTGTTCTTCCCATCTTTTGTTAATTTTCCCCAGGTGCTCCAACAGGGTTTTTGTTGGTGTTTGCTTTTGTATTCACTCCATTATCAGTAATACATTTTCACATGAGTCCTGTGTGATCCAATCGGTGTCTGGAGCATTTGAACGCCTAACTGATGGATCACTCTGGAACACGTATGAATGCAATGAGTTTGGAGTGATATTATCAGTAAGGTATGCTAGCTACTTGGATGATAAAAATCTCAATGAAACAAGCGAATGCATAAATGCAGTAAGCGTGGTATGAATGTTGTACATAACATGTTAAGCTAGCACACACATAATTCCCTGATGAAACAGTAGTGTTATAAATCTAAATATATCTGGTGAATTGCTGAAAAAGATGCTGCAAGGTTGATTTTAATTATAATTATGATTATTATAATTATTTTATTTATTTATCCCCCCCCCCCCCCCCCCTATTTATGAATAACTAAAAAAGACAAAATCTGTATGTGTAATAATAACCTTTTTATTTTTATCTTTCTTTTTTTTCTCTCTATCTTAACCGGATCATTTTGCAGGATGAAATGGGAGCATTCT
>NW_028293080.1:0-103000 GCF_960531495.2 Zeus faber | reverse complement strand
TTCTTTCAATCTTTCAATCTTTCTTTAATTCTTTCTTTCAATCTTTCTTACTTTCAATTTTTCTATCTTTCAATATTTCTTCCAATCTTTCAATCTTTCTTTTATTATTCTTTCAATCTTTCTTTCTTTCAATCTTTCTATCCATCTATCTTTCAATCTTTCTTTCATTCTTTCTTTCAATCTTTCTTTTTTCAAACTTTCTTGCAAACTTTCTTTCAATTGTTTAATCTTTCAATCTTTCTTTCATTCTTTCTTTCAGTCTTTCAATCTTTTTTTCATTCTTTCTTTCAATATTTCAATCTTTCAATCTTTCTGTCATTCTTTCTTCCAATCGTTCAATCTTTCTTTCATTCTTTCTTTCAATCTTTCTTACTTTCAATTTTTCTATCTTTCAAAATTTCTTCCAATCGTTCAATCTTTCTTTCATTATTTCTTTCAATCTTTCTTTCTTTAATTCTTTCTTTCAATCTTTTTTACTTTCAATTTTTCTATCTTTCAATATTTCTTCCAATCTTTCAATCTTTCTTTTGTTATTCTTTCAATCTTTCTTTCTTTCAATCTTTCTATCCATCTATCTTTCAATCTTTCTTTCATTCTTTCTTTCAATCTTTCTTTTTTCAAACTTTCTTGCAAACTTTCTTTCAATTGTTTAATCTTTCAATCTTTCTTTCATTCTTTCTTTCAGTCTTTCAATCTTTTTTTCATTCTTTCTTTCAATATTTCAATCTTTCAATCTTTCTTTCATTCTTTCTTTCAATCTTTCAATCTTTCTTTCATTCTTTCTTTCAATCTTTCTTACTTTCAATTTTTCTATCTTTCAAAATTTCTTCCAATCGTTCAATCTTTCTTTCATTATTTCTTTCAATCTTTCTTTTATCTCTTTCAATCTTTCTTTCTTTCAATCTTTCTTTCCATCTTTCTTTCATTCTTTCTTTCAATCTTTCTTTTTCAATCTTTCTTGCAATCTTTCTTTCAATTGTTTAATCTTTCAATCTTTCTTTCATTCATTCTTTCATTCTTTCTTTCAATCTTTCTTTCAATCGTTCTTTCTTTCTTTCATTCTTTCTTTTAATCTTTCAATCTTTCTTTCATTGTTTCTTTCAATCTTTCTTTCATTCTATCTTTCATTCTTTCTTTCAATCTTTCTTTCAATCGTTCTTTCTTTCTTTTAGTCTTTCTTTCAATCTTTCAATTTTCCAATCTTTCTTTCATTCTTTCTTTTAATCTTTCAATCTTTCTTTCATTCTTTCCTTCAGTCTTTCATTCTTTCTTTCAATCTTTCTTTTTTCAATCTTTCTTGCAATCGTTCTTTCAATTGTTTAATCTTTCAATCTTTCTTTCATTCTTTCTTTCAGTCTTTCAATCTTTTTTCAATCTTTCTTTCATTCTTTCTTTCAATCTTTCTGTCCGTCATTCTTTCTTTCAGTCTTTCTTTCATTCTTTATTTCAATCTTTGTTTCATTCTTTCTTTCAATCTTTCATTCAATCTTTCTTTCAATCTTTCTTTCAATCGTTCTTTCATTCTTTATTTTAATCTTTCAATCTTTCTTTAATTGTTTCTTTCAATCTTTCTGTCTTTCAATATTTCTTTCAATCTTTCAACCTTTCTTTTTTTTTCAATCTTTCTTTCAATCTTTCTTTTATTCTATCTTTAAATCTTTCTGTTTTTTCAATCTTTCTTGCAATCTTTCTTTCAGTCTTTCAATCTGTCTTTCAAACTTTCAATCTTTCTTTCAATCTTTCAATCTTTCAATCTTTCTTTCTATTTTTCTTTCAATCTTTCAGTCTTTCTTTCATTCTTTCTTTCAATCTTTCAATCTTTCAATCTTTCAATCTTTCTTTCATTCTTTCTTTCAATCTTTCAATCTTTCTTTCAATATTTCTTTCAATCTTTCTTTCTGTCAATCTTTCTTTCCATCTTTTTTTCCATCTTTCTTTCATTCTTTCCTTCAGTCTTTCAATCTTTCTTTCAATCTTTCTTTCAATTTTTCTTTCAATCTTTCTTTCATTCTTACCTTCAATCTTTCAATCTTTCTTTCAATCTTTCTTTCAATCTTTCATTCATTCCTTCTTTCAATCTTTCAATCTTTCTTTCAATATTTCTTTCAATCTTTCTTTCAATATTTCTTTCAATCTTTTTTACTTTCAATCTTTCTTTCTTTAAATCTTTCTTTCAATCTTTCTTTCAAACTTTCATTCTTTATTTCAATATTTCAATCGTTCAATCTTTCTTTCATTCTTTCTTTCAATCTTTCTTTCAATCTTTCAATGTTTCTTTCAATCTTTCTTTCTTTAAATGTTTCTTTCAATCTTTCTTTCAAACTTTCAATCTTTATTTCAATCTTTCAATCTTTCAATCTTTCTTTCATTCTTTCTTTCAATATTTCAATCTTTCAATCTTTCTTTCATTCTTTCTTTCAATCTTTCAATTTTTCTTTCAATCTTTCTTTCTTTCAATTTTTCTATCTTTCAATATTTCTTCCAATCTTTCAATCTTTCTTTTGTTATTCTTTCAATCTTTCTTTCTTTCAATCTTTCTTTCTATCTATCTTTCAATCTTTCTTTCATTCTTTCTTTCAATCTTTCTTTTTTAAATCTTTCTTGCAAACTTTCTTTCAATTGTTTAATCTTTCAATCTTTCTTTCATTCTTTCTTTCAGTCTTTCAATCTTTTTTTCAATCTTTCTTTCAATCTTTCAATCTTTCTTTCTATCTTTCTTTCAATCTTTCTTTCATTCTTTATTTCAATCTTTTTTTCATTCTTTCTTTCAATCTTTCTTTCTTTCAATCTTTCTTTCAATCTTTCTTTCAATCTTTCTTTCAATCTTTCTTTCATTCTTTCTTTTAATCTTTCAATCTTTCTTTCATTGTTTCTTTCAATCTTTCTGTCTTTCAATATTTCTTTCAATCTTTCAATCTTTCTTTCTTTTTTCAAACTTTCTTTCAATCTTTCTTTTATTCTATCTTTAAATCTTTCTTTTTTTTGCAACATGTATTTGTCGAGTTATGATCATTTTCATCATTGTGTGCACATGTGGGAAAAAACGCATTTTCAGCCGATTTAAACGTCGAAAAGGGGAATTGGTTAAACGCTTCAGTCATTACTCTGTGTGACAGTTTCAGACAGTTTAAATACAATGGTGAACTAGTATATGCTGCTAAAGTGTTGTTTGTCAAACAGTTTTAGGCCCATCTAACATGTATTTGTCGAGTTATGGTCATTTTCATCATTATGTGCACATGTGGGAAAAAACGCATTTTCATCCGATTTAAACGTCGAAAAGGGGAATTGCTTAAACGCTTCAGTCATTACTCTGTGTGACAGTGTCAGACAGTTTAAATACAATGGTGAACTAGTATATGCTGCTAAAGCGTTGTTTGTCAAACAGTTTTCGGCCCATACAACATGTATTTGTCGAGGTATGAGCATTTTCAGAACATTGGACGGTTTGCTGTCTAGCTGAATTAGAGAAACACCGAACCATTGTCTCTTCAGAGGTGAATGATTCAGAATGCTGCAGTACAGCATAGAAATTTAATTAATATGATGAACTATTATGTGCTTCTTAAGTGTTTCTCACAGATTTCTAGGCCCATCTAACATGTATTTGTGGAGTTATGATCATTTTCATCATTGTGTGCACATGTGGGAAAAAACGCATTTTCAGCCGATTTAAACGTCGAAAAGGGGAATTGGTTAAACGCTTCAGTCATTACTCTGTGTGACAGTGTCAGACAGTTTAAATACAATGGTGAACTAGTATATGCTGCTAAAGCGTTGTTTGTCAAACAGTTTTAGGCCCATACAACATGTATTTGTTGAGGTATGAGCATTTTCAGAACTTGTGACGGTTTGCTGTGTAGCTGAATTAGAGAAACACCGAACCATTGTCTCTTCAGAGGTGAATGATTCAGAATGCTGCAGTACAGCATAGAAATTTAATTAATATGATGAACTATTATGTGCTTCTTAAGTGTTTCTCACAGATTTCTAGGCCCATCTAACATGTATTTGTGGAGTTATGATCATTTTCATCATTGTGTGCACATGTGGGAAAAAACGCATTTTCAGCCGATTTAAACGTCGAAAAGGGGAATTGGTTAAACGCTTCAGTCCTTACTCTGTGTGACAGTGTCAGACAGTTTAAATACAATGGTGAACTAGTATATGCTGCTAAAGTGTTGTTTGTCAAACAGTTTTAGGCCCATCTAACATGTATTTGTCGAGTTATGGTCATTTTCATCATTATGTGCACATGTGGGAAAAAACGCATTTTCAGCCGATTTAAACGTCGAAAAGGGGAATTGCTTAAACGCTTCAGTCATTACTCTGTGTGACAGTGTCAGACAGTTTAAATACAATGGTGAACTAGTATATGCTGCTAAAGTGTTGTTTGTCAACCAGTTTTAGGCCCATCTAACATGTATTTGTCGAGTTATGGTCATTTTCATCATTATGTGCACATGTGGGAAAAAACGCATTTTCAGCCGATTTAAACGTCGAAAAGGGGAATTGGTTAAACGCTTCAGTCATTACTCTGTGTGACAGTGTCAGACAGTTTAAATACAATGGTGAACTAGTATATGCTGCTAAAGCGTTGTTTGTCAAACAGTTTTAGGCCCATACAACATGTATTTGTTGAGGTATGAGCATTTTCAGAACTTGTGACGGTTTGCTGTCTAGCTGAATTAGAGAAACACCGAACCATTGTCTCTTCAGAGGTGAATGATTCAGAATGCTGCAGTACAGCATAGAAATTTAATTAATATGATGAACTATTATGTGCTTCTTAAGTGTTTCTCACAGATATCTAGGCCCATCTAACATGTATTTGTGGAGTTATGATCATTTTCATCATTGTGTGCACATGTGGGAAAAAACGCATTTTCAGCCGATTTAAACGTCGAAAAGGGGAATTGGTTAAACGCTTCAGTCATTACTCTGTGTGACAGTGTCAGACAGTTTAAATACAATGGTGAACTAGTATATGCTGCTAAAGTGTTGTTTGTCAAACAGTTTTAGGCCCATCTAACATGTATTTGTCGAGTTATGGTCATTTTCATCATTATGTGCACATGTGGGAAAAAACGCATTTTCAGCCGATTTAAACGTCGAAAAGGGGAATTGCTTAAACGCTTCAGTCATTACTCTGTGTGACAGTGTCAGACAGTTTAAATACAATGGTGAACTAGTATATGCTGCTAAAGCGTTGTTTGTCAAACAGTTTTCGGCCCATACAACATGTATTTGTCGAGGTATGAGCATTTTCAGAACATTGGACGGTTTGCTGTCTAGCTGAATTAGAGAAACACCGAACCATTGTCTCTTCAGAGGTGAATGATTCAGAATGCTGCAGTACAGCATAGAAATTTAATTAATATGATGAACTATTATGTGCTTCTTAAGTGTTTCTCACAGATTTCTAGGCCCATCTAACATGTATTTGTGGAGTTATGATCATTTTCATCATTGTGTGCACATGTGGGAAAAAACGCATTTTCAGCCGATTTAAACGTCGAAAAGGGGAATTGGTTAAACGCTTCAGTCATTACTCTGTGTGACAGTGTCAGACAGTTTAAATACAATGGTGAACTAGTATATGCTGCTAAAGCGTTGTTTGTCAAACAGTTTTAGGCCCATACAACATGTATTTGTTGAGGTATGAGCATTTTCAGAACTTGTGACGGTTTGCTGTCTAGCTGAATTAGAGAAACACCGAACCATTGTCTCTTCAGAGGTGAATGATTCAGAATGCTGCAGTACAGCATAGAAATTTAATTAATATGATGAACTATTATGTGCTTCTTAAGTGTTTCTCACAGATTTCTAGGCCCATCTAACATGTATTTGTGGAGTTATGATCATTTTCATCATTGTGTGCACATGTGGGAAAAAACGCATTTTCAGCCGATTTAAACGTCGAAAAGGGGAATTGGTTAAACGCTTCAGTCCTTACTCTGTGTGACAGTGTCAGACAGTTTAAATACAATGGTGAACTAGTATATGCTGCTAAAGTGTTGTTTGTCAAACAGTTTTAGGCCCATCTAACATGTATTTGTCGAGTTATGGTCATTTTCATCATTATGTGCACATGTGGGAAAAAACGCATTTTCAGCCGATTTAAACGTCGAAAAGGGGAATTGCTTAAACGCTTCAGTCATTACTCTGTGTGACAGTGTCAGACAGTTTAAATACAATGGTGAACTAGTATATGCTGCTAAAGCGTTGTTTGTCAAACAGTTTTCGGCCCATACAACATGTATTTGTCGAGGTATGAGCATTTTCAGAACATTGGACGGTTTGCTGTCTAGCTGAATTAGAGAAACACCGAACCATTGTCTCTTCAGAGGTGAATGATTCAGAATGCTGCAGTACAGCATAGAAATTTAATTAATATGATGAACTATTATGTGCTTCTTAAGTGTTTCTCACAGATTTCTAGGCCCATCTAACATGTATTTGTGGAGTTATGATCATTTTCATCATTGTGTGCACATGTGGGAAAAAACGCATTTTCAGCCGATTTAAACGTCGAAAAGGGGAATTGGTTAAACGCTTCAGTCATTACTCTGTGTGACAGTGTCAGACAGTTTAAATACAATGGTGAACTAGTATATGCTGCTAAAGCGTTGTTTGTCAAACAGTTTTAGGCCCATACAACATGTATTTGTCGAGGTATGAGCATTTTCAGAACATTGGACGGTTTGCTGTCTAGCTGAATTAGAGAAACACCGAACCATTGTCTCTTCAGAGGTGAATGATTCAGAATGCTGCAGTACAGCATAGAAATTTAATTAATATGATGAACTATTATGTGCTTCTTAAGTGTTTCTCACAGATTTCTAGGCCCATCTAACATGTATTTGTGGAGTTATGATCATTTTCATCATTGTGTGCACATGTGGGAAAAAACGCATTTTCAGCCGATTTAAACGTCGAAAAGGGGAATTGGTTAAACGCTTCAGTCCTTACTCTGTGTGACAGTGTCAGACAGTTTAAATACAATGGTGAACTAGTATATGCTGCTAAAGTGTTGTTTGTCAAACAGTTTTAGGCCCATCTAACATGTATTTGTCGAGTTATGGTCATTTTCATCATTATGTGCACATGTGGGAAAAAACGCATTTTCAGCCGATTTAAACGTCGAAAAGGGGAATTGCTTAAACGCTTCAGTCATTACTCTGTGTGACAGTGTCAGACAGTTTAAATACAATGGTGAACTAGTATATGCTGCTAAAGTGTTGTTTGTCAACCAGTTTTAGGCCCATCTAACATGTATTTGTCGAGTTATGGTCATTTTCATCATTATGTGCACATGTGGGAAAAAACGCATTTTCAGCCGATTTAAACGTCGAAAAGGGGAATTGGTTAAACGCTTCAGTCATTACTCTGTGTGACAGTGTCAGACAGTTTAAATACAATGGTGAACTAGTATATGCTGCTAAAGCGTTGTTTGTCAAACAGTTTTAGGCCCATACAACATGTATTTGTTGAGGTATGAGCATTTTCAGAACTTGTGACGGTTTGCTGTCTAGCTGAATTAGAGAAACACCGAACCATTGTCTCTTCAGAGGTGAATGATTCAGAATGCTGCAGTACAGCATAGAAATTTAATTAATATGATGAACTATTATGTGCTTCTTAAGTGTTTCTCACAGATATCTAGGCCCATCTAACATGTATTTGTGGAGTTATGATCATTTTCATCATTGTGTGCACATGTGGGAAAAAACGCATTTTCAGCCGATTTAAACGTCGAAAAGGGGAATTGGTTAAACGCTTCAGTCATTACTCTGTGTGACAGTTTCAGACAGTTTAAATACAATGGTGAACTAGTATATGCTGCTAAAGTGTTGTTTGTCAAACAGTTTTAGGCCCATCTAACATGTATTTGTCGAGTTATGGTCATTTTCATCATTATGTGCACATGTGGGAAAAAACGCATTTTCAGCCGATTTAAACGTCGAAAAGGGGAATTGCTTAAACGCTTCAGTCATTACTCTGTGTGACAGTGTCAGACAGTTTAAATACAATGGTGAACTAGTATATGCTGCTAAAGCGTTGTTTGTCAAACAGTTTTCGGCCCATACAACATGTATTTGTCGAGGTATGAGCATTTTCAGAACATTGGACGGTTTGCTGTCTAGCTGAATTAGAGAAACACCGAACCATTGTCTCTTCAGAGGTGAATGATTCAGAATGCTGCAGTACAGCATAGAAATTTAATTAATATGATGAACTATTATGTGCTTCTTAAGTGTTTCTCACAGATTTCTAGGCCCATCTAACATGTATTTGTGGAGTTATGATCATTTTCATCATTGTGTGCACATGTGGGAAAAAACGCATTTTCAGCCGATTTAAACGTCGAAAAGGGGAATTGGTTAAACGCTTCAGTCATTACTCTGTGTGACAGTGTCAGACAGTTTAAATACAATGGTGAACTAGTATATGCTGCTAAAGCGTTGTTTGTCAAACAGTTTTAGGCCCATACAACATGTATTTGTTGAGGTATGAGCATTTTCAGAACTTGTGACGGTTTGCTGTCTAGCTGAATTAGAGAAACACCGAACCATTGTCTCTTCAGAGGTGAATGATTCAGAATGCTGCAGTACAGCATAGAAATTTAATTAATATGATGAACTATTATGTGCTTCTTAAGTGTTTCTCACAGATTTCTAGGCCCATCTAACATGTATTTGTGGAGTTATGATCATTTTCATCATTGTGTGCACATGTGGGAAAAAACGCATTTTCAGCCGATTTAAACGTCGAAAAGGGGAATTGGTTAAACGCTTCAGTCCTTACTCTGTGTGACAGTGTCAGACAGTTTAAATACAATGGTGAACTAGTATATGCTGCTAAAGTGTTGTTTGTCAACCAGTTTTAGGCCCATCTAACATGTATTTGTCGAGTTATGGTCATTTTCATCATTATGTGCACATGTGGGAAAAAACGCATTTTCAGCCGATTTAAACGTCGAAAAGGGGAATTGCTTAAACGCTTCAGTCATTACTCTGTGTGACAGTGTCAGACAGTTTAAATACAATGGTGAACTAGTATATGCTGCTAAAGTGTTGTTTGTCAACCAGTTTTAGGCCCATCTAACATGTATTTGTCGAGTTATGGTCATTTTCATCATTATGTGCACATGTGGGAAAAAACGCATTTTCAGCCGATTTAAACGTCGAAAAGGGGAATTGGTTAAACGCTTCAGTCATTACTCTGTGTGACAGTGTCAGACAGTTTAAATACAATGGTGAACTAGTATATGCTGCTAAAGCGTTGTTTGTCAAACAGTTTTAGGCCCATACAACATGTATTTGTTAAGGTATGAGCATTTTCAGAACTTGTGACGGTTTGCTGTCTAGCTGAATTAGAGAAACACCGAACCATTGTCTCTTCAGAGGTGAATGATTCAGAATGCTGCAGTACAGCATAGAAATTTAATTAATATGATGAACTATTATGTGCTCCTTAAGTGTTTCTCACAGATATCTAGGCCCATCTAACATGTATTTGTGGAGTTATGATCATTTTCATCATTGTGTGCACATGTGGGAAAAAACGCATTTTCACCCGATTTAAATGTCGAAAAGGGGAATTGCTTAAACGCTTCAGTCATTACTCTGTGTGACAGTGTCAGACAGTTTAAATACAATGGTGAACTAGTATATGCTGCTAAAGCGTTGTTTGTCACACAGTTTTAGGCCCATACAACATGTATTTGTTGAGGTATGAGCATTTTCAGAACTTGTGACGGTTTGCTGTGTAGCTGAATTAGAGAAACACCGAACCATTGTCTCTTCAGAGGTGAATGATTCAGAATGCTGCAGTACAGCATAGAAATTCAATTAATATGATGAACTATTATGTGCTTCTTAAGTGTTTCTCACAGATTTCTAGGCCCATCTAACATGTATTTGTGGAGTTATGATCATTTTCATCATTGTGTGCACATGTGGGAAAAAACGCATTTTCAGCCGATTTAAACGTCGAAAAGGGGAATTGGTTAAACGCTTCAGTCCTTACTCTGTGTGACAGTGTCAGACAGTTTAAATACAATGGTGAACTAGTATATGCTGCTAAAATGTTGTTTGTCAAACAGTTTTAGGCCCATCTAACATGTATTTGTCGAGTTATGGTCATTTTCATCATTATGTGCACATGTGGGAAAAAACGCATTTTCAGCCGATTTAAACGTCGAAAAGGGGAATTGCTTAAACGCTTCAGTCATTACTCTGTGTGACATTTTCAGACAGTTTAAATACAATGGTGAACTAGTATATGCTGCTAAAGTGTTGTTTGTCAAACAGTTTTAGGCCCATCTAACATGTATTTGTCGAGTTATGGTCATTTTCATCATTATGTGCACATGTGGGAAAAAACGCATTTTCAGCCGATTTAAACGTCGAAAAGGGGAATTGCTTAAACGCTTCAGTCATTACTCTGTGTGACATTTTCAGACAGTTTAAATACAATGGTGAACTAGTATATGCTGCTAAAGTGTTGTTTGTCAAACAGTTTTAGGCCCATCTAACATGTATTTGTCGAGTTATGGTCATTTTCATCATTATGTGCACATGTGGGAAAAAACGCATTTTCAGCCGATTTAAACGTCGAAAAGGGGAATTGGTTAAACGCTTCAGTCATTACTCTGTGTGACAGTGTCAGACAGTTTAAATACAATGGTGAACTAGTATATGCTGCTAAAGTGTTGTTTGTCAAACAGTTTTAGGCCCATCTAACATGTATTTGTCGAGTTATGATTATTTTCATCATTGTGTGCACATGTGGGAAAAAGACGCATTTTCAGCCGATTTAAACGTCGAAAAGGGGAATTGGTTAAACGCTTCAGTCATTACTCTGTGTGACAGTGTCAGACAGTTTAAATACAATGGTGAACTAGTATATGCTGCTAAAGTGTTGTTTGTCAAACAGTTTTAGGCCCATCTAACATGTATTTGTCGAGTTATGGTCATTTTCATCATTTTGTGCACATGTGGGAAAAAACGCATTTTCAGCCGATTTTAACGTCGAAAAGGGGAATTGGTTAAACGCTTCTGTTAGTTCAGACAGTTTTAGGCCCATGTTAAACTGTCTGACACTGTCACACAGAGTAATGACTGAAGCGTTTAACATAGAGCAATGACTGAAGTGTTTAACCGTTCCGCCAAATCGACGTTTAAATCGACTGAAAATGCGTTTTTTCCCACGTGTAGACATTGATGAAAATTATCATAACTCGAAAAATACATTTTATATGGGCCTAAAACTGGTTGACAAACAATACTTTAGCTGCACATACTAGTTTATCATTGTATTTAAACTGTCTTTGAGAAAGACTTAAGAAGCACATAATTGTTCCTCATATTAATTAAAGTTATATGGTGTACTGCAGCATTCAAAATCATTCACCTACAAAGAGACAATGGTTCGGTGTTTCTCTAATTCAGCTCGACAGCAAATCGTCCAAAGTTCTGAAAATGATCATAACTCCACAAGTACATGTTAGATGGGCCTAGAACTCTGTGAGAAACACTTAAGAAGCACATAATAGTTCATCATATTAATTAAATTTCTATGCTGTACTGCAGTATACTGAATCATGCACCTACAAAGAAACAATTGTTCGGTGTTTCTCTAATTCAGCTAGACAGCAAATCGTCCAAAGTTCTGAAAATGATCATAACTCGAAAAATACATTTTATAAGGTCCTAAAACTGGCTGACAAACAACACTTTAGCAGCACATACTAGTTTATCATTGTATTTAAACTGTCTGACACCGTCACATAGAGTAATGACTGAAGCGTTTAACCGTTCCACCAAATCGACGTTAAAATCGGCTGAAAATGCATTTTTTCCCACATGTGTAGACTTTGATGAAAATTATCAGAACTCGAAAAATACATTTTATATGGGCCTAAAACTGGTTGACAAACAAGACATAAGCAGCACATACAAGTTCATCATTGTATTTAAACTGTCTTTGAGAAAGACTTAAGAAGCAAAATAATTGTTCCTCATATTAATTAAAGTTATATGGTGTACTGCAGCATTCTGAATCATTCACCTACAAAGAGACAATGGTTCGGTGTTTCTCTAATTCAGCTAGACAGCAAACGGTCCAAAGTTCGGAAAATGATCATAACTCGAAAAATACATTTTATATGGGCCTAAAACTGGTTGGCAAACAACACATTAGCAGCACATACTAGTTTATCATTGTATTTACACTTTCTGACACTGTCACATAGAGTAATGACTGAAGCGTTCAACCGATTCGCCTTTTCGACGTTTAAATCGGCTGAAAATGCGTTTTTTCTCACGTGTAGACTTTGATGAAAATTATCAGAACTCGAAAAATACATTTTATTTGGGCCTAAAACTGGTTGACAAACAAGACTTTAGCAGCACATACTAGTTTATCATTGTATTTAAACTGTCTGACACTGTCACATAGAGTAATGACTGAAGTGTTTAACCGTTCCGCCAAATCGACGTTTAAATCGACTGAAAATGCGTTTTTTCCCACGTGTAGACATTGATGAAAATTATCATAACTCGAAAAATACATTTTATATGGGCCTAAAACTGGTTGACAAACAAGACTTTAGCTGCACATACTAGTTTATCATTGTATTTAAACTGTCTTTGAGAAAGACTTAAGAAGCACATAATTGTTCCTCATATTAATTAAAGTTATATGGTGTACTGCAGCATTCAAAATCATGCACCTACAAAGAGACAATTGTTCGGTGTTTCTCTAATTCAGCTAGACAGCAAATCGTCCAAAGTTCTGAAAATGATCATAACTCGAAAAATACATTTTATATGGACCTAAAACTGTTTGACAAACAACACTTTAGCAGCACATACTAGTTTATCATTGTATTTAAACTGTCTGACACTGTCACATAGAGTAATGACTGAAGCGTTTAACCGTTCCGCCAAATCGACGTTAAAATCGGCTGAAAATGCGTTTTTTCCCACGTGTAGACTTTGATGAAAATTATCAGAACTCGAAAAATACATTTTATATGGGCCTAAAACTGTTTGACAAACAACACTTTAGCAGCACATACTAGTTTATCATTGTATTTAAACTGTCTGACACTGTCACATAGAGTAATGACTGAAGCGTTTAACCGTTCCACCAAATCGACGTTAAAATCGGCTTAAAATGCATTTTTTCCCACGTGTAGACTTTGATGAAAATTATCAGAACTCGAAAAATACATTTTATATGGGCCTAAAACTGGTTGACAAACAAGACTTTAGTAGCACATACTAGTTTATCATTGTATTTAAACTGTCTGACACTGTCACAGAGTAATGGCTGAAGCGTTAAACCGATCCGCCTTTTCGACGTTTAAATCGGCTGAAAATGCGTTTTTTCCCACATGTGTAGACTTTGATGAAAATTATCATAACTCGAAAAATACATTTTATATGGGCCTAAAACTGGTTGACAAACAACACTTTAGCAGCACATACTAGTTTATCATTGTATTTAAACTGTCTTTGCGAAAGACTTAAGAAGCAAATAATTGTTCCTCATATTAATTAAAGTTATATGGTGTACTGCAGCATTCTAAATCATGCACCTACAAAGAGGCAATGGTTCAGTGTTTCTCAAATTCAGCTAGACAGCAAATCGTCCAAATTTCTGAAAATGATCATAACTCGAAAAATACATTTTATATGGGCCTAAAACTGGTTGACAAACAACACTTTAGCAGCACATACTAGTTCATCATTGTATTTAAACTGTCTGACACTGTCACATGGAGTAATGACTTAAGCGTTTAACCGATTCGCCTTTTCGACGTTTAAATCGACTGAAAATGCGGTTTTTCCCACATGTGTAGACTTTGATGAAAATTATCAGAACTCGAAAAATACATTTTATATGGGCCTAAAACTGGTTGACAAACAAGACTTTAGCAGCACATACTAGTTTATCATTGTATTTAAACTGTCTTTGAGAAAGACATAAGAAGCACATAATAGTTCCTAATATTCATTAAAGTTATATGGTGTACTGCAGCATTCTAAATCATGCGCCTACAAAGAGACAATGGTTCGGTGTTTCTCTAATTCAGCTAGACAGCAAACGATCCAAAGTTCTGAAAATGATCATAACTCGAAAAATACATTTTATATGGGCCTAAAACTGGTTGACAAACAACACTTTAGCAGCACATACTAGTTTATCATTGTATTTAAACTGTCTTTGCGAAAGACTTAAGAAGCACATAATTGTTCCTCATATTAATTAAAGTTATATGGTGTACTGCAGCACTCAAAATCATGCACCTACAAAGAGAAAATTGTTCGGTGTTTCTCTAATTCAGCTCGACAGCAAATCGTCCAAAGTTCTGAAAATGATCATAACTCGAAAAATACATTTTAAATGGGCCTAAAACTGTTTGAAAAACAACACTTTAGCAGCACATACTAGTTTATCATTGTATTTAAACTGCCTGACACTGTCACATAGTAATGGCTGAAGCGTTTAACCGATCCGCCTTTTCGACGTTCAAATCGGCTGAAAATGCGTTTTTTCCCACATGTGTAGACTTTGATGAAAATTATCATAACTCGAAAAATACATTTTATATGGGCCTAAAACTGGTTGACAAACAAGACTTTAGCAGCACATACTAGTTCATCATTGAATTTAAACTGTCTTTGAGAAAGACTTAAGAAGCAAAATAATTGTTTCTCATATTAATTAAAGTTATATGGTGTACTGCAGCATTCTGAATCATTCACCTACAACGAGACAATGGTTCGGTGTTTCTCTAATTCAGCTAGACAGCAAATCGTCCAAAATTCTGAAAATGATCATAACTCCACAAATACATGTTAGATGGGCCTAGAACTCTGTGAGAAACACTTAAGAAGCACATAATAGTTCATCATATTAATTAAATTTCTATGCTGTACTGCAGTATTCTGAATCATGCACCTACAAAGAGACAATGGTTCGGTGTTTCTCTAATTCAGCTAGACAGCAAATCGTCCAAAGTTCTGAAAATGATCATAACTCGAAAAATACATTTTATATGGGCCTAAAACTGGTTGACAAACAACACTTTAGCAGCACATACTAGTTTATCATTGTATTTAAACTGTCTGACACTGTCACATAGAGTAAT
Source organism: Zeus faber (assembly GCF_960531495.2). Lineage (NCBI taxonomy): Eukaryota > Metazoa > Chordata > Actinopteri > Zeiformes > Zeidae > Zeus > Zeus faber. The sequence goes on along the minus strand of NW_028293080.1, from coordinate 87,834 downwards.
GACTGAAGCGTTTAACCGTTCCGCCAAATCGACGTTAAAATCGGCTGAAAATGCGTTTTTTCCCACGTGTAGACTTTGATGAAAATTATCAAACTCGAAAAATACATTTTATATGGGCCTAAAACTGGTTGACAAACAAGACTTTAGTAGCACATACTAGTTTATCATTGTATTTAAACTGCCTGACACTGTCACAGAGTAATGGCTGAAGCGTTTAACCGATCCGCCTTTTCGACGTTTAAATCGGCTGAAAATGCGTTTTTTCCCACATGTGTAGACTTTGATGAAAACTATCATAACTCGAAAAACACATTTTTTTTTTTTTTTTTTTTTTTAATATAAAAATACAGAATCATCAACAGTAACAATTATGCCAAGAAAACATTTTTAAACACTTGGGAAATACATGTTTTCCCTTTTTCTCCCATTCTCTATCCTATCAGAATGCGAAGGAGAGAGAGTGGCATTCAGTTTCCTGGAGTAGGGTAGTTTGTTGCATGAATTGGCTTACAAAAAGGTCTTTGTTTCCTCCATATACCAACGATAGGTGGGCTTTTAGTGAGTTTCCAAAGAGGCTTTGTATGCTTACGTCTCTACCCTCATATAGTGCCAAGTTCCTTCTTGTCCATGTTGCGCGCCTGGCAAATGCCAGCACAGTGTTTATCAGTAAGTTTTCCGTTGGACTCTTTGTTTTGGGGGGGGGGCCAAACATGTAGGCCCAGTCCCATGTAAGCCCTGTTAGTCTCCTAAGGCCACAATGTTCCACCAGTAGGCTCTTGACCCTCTCCCTATAGTTCGTGAGGGCCGTGCACCTAAGGAACAGGTGCTCAATGTCTTCTGCTTCTTCCATGCAGACCGCACACTCCCTCTTGTGCAAGTCTTTGTGTATTTGATGCAGGATGATGCCAGTAAAAATCCTCCTGTGCCTTATCTTGAAATCCAGGTGGAAGATGGCTGATGTGGCAAAAGGGATTTCCATGTTGTTCCATATATTTCTAATTGAATAGCCAGGAAATATCCTTGACCAGGCCTTTTCTGAAGCTGGAATTGTCACAATCTTTGAAATGAGTAATCTATACCAGTCTCTGGTTTTCACTGATTGGATGGTGGGGAATTTTCCTCTAAGGCACAGGAGGAAGTTCAGGGCATCATCCTGCCCCTTGGGTCCTTTCTCTTTGAGCATGCCTCGCCACTCAGGTAGTAGGCTTTGATCAAATTTTTCCCCGAAAGAGACAATCAGTTTTTCCCTGTATTGCATGGCATTGCATAACATGGACTGTTCACACAGACACTCTGGTGAGAAAGGCGAGGCAGCGTCTCTACCACCTCAGGCAGCTGAGGAAATTCCGGGTCTCGGTGAGGATCCTCAAGTCCTTCTACTCTGGAGCAGTGGAGAGCATCCTGACAGGCAACATCACTGCCTGGTTTGGGAACTGTACTGCCCAGGACAGGCGGGCCCTGCAGAGGGTGGTGCGTTCAGCTGAACGTACCACTGGAACTACCCTCCCCCCCTTGCAGGAGTTATACACCAGGAGGTGTAGTAGCAGAGCCCGTAGGATCATGAAGGATCCTCATCACCCCAACAACGGATTGTTTCAGCTGCTGCGGTCAGGCAAGCGCCTCCGCAGTCACGCAGCGAGAACAGAGAGACTGAGACGGAGTTTCTTCCCTCAAGCCATTAGAACTGTCAATGCTGACCTCACCAGGGGTCCTAACTGAGCCATGCACTAGGCTCCACTACCTACTGTACTGTATGTAGCATACTGTACCGCATACTGTATCACTGTTCAGGGTTGTTCGTGATGCCGTATTGCTGCGCCGTACTGTTGTATACTGTGCTGTATTATCCCAAACACTACCTCACACTATTCACATTCACATGCCACTTTAATTCACATGCCACTTTAAATGCATATATCTGTATATACATAGCCATATTCCTTCAACCTATTCCATTTTATTTCAATTTATTTTTTATTGTATTTTATTCTATATATTTTTTATCTTATTCTATAAGTATTCCACTTACTGTATTACGTTTTAGGAGTCAGTTAGTCGGTCTATTAGAAAGTAATTTTCTACTTTTTATTTTATTTTATTTTAGTACTTTTTCCTAGGACTTCTTGTGTGCTATCACCGGGTGCGTTGCATTACATTTCACTGCATATATGTATGGAAGTATGTATATGTATGTGACAAATAAAAATCTTGAATCTTGAATCTTGAATCTTGCACCTTCCATCTGTCTAATTCCCAAAGTACATTCCCTATATCAAAGTTCCCTTTGTGGTCGGTCACCTGTCCCACTCTTGTTAGGCCTGCTGCCGTCAAGTGACTGCTGACGAGGTTTCTCCCATTATAGGTGAAGCATGGATTCGAGAGGAAAGGTAACTGCAGCACATGCTCTTTTTTACTGCACTCGGGTCTGAGGTGGGGGAGTATCCTTCCCCATGCCTCCAGCACCTCCTGGTAGAAGCCCGGCAGGCCACTGTAGGTTTTTCTGGGGTAGTGGGTACAGAGATTGTATTTGCTCCTCTCCCCAAACTCCGCCAGGTAGCCTGCGAGTGCGTCCTCCCAGGGATACTGCCTGGTCGAATCCAAGAATTTCCCTATCAATTTGACCCTCAGTGCGTCTCTTTTGGCACCAATGTCAATCAGCCCTAATCCCCCCTCCCGTTTATTAGCAATTAACGTCCTGTGGGCGATCATATTTCCCTTACCCTTCCAAAGAAAGGAGGATATCTCACCGTTCAATGAATTTAGTGCCCAATCGGGCAGCTCACAGGTTCCCAAAGCATGATTAATTTTTGACAGCACTAAGGCATTAGATACTATTACCTTTCCTTTTAGACTAAGCCCCCTCGCCCTCCACAGGTTCAAGGTACACTGTATTTTAATTATCACACTCTTCCATGTTTTATCTCTTGCTTCACTCTTGTCTTTCCCAATGTACACACCCAAGATTTCTCTGCACCCTGTGGTCTCTTTAAGGCCCCATTTGTTTATCGTTTTTTGATTCTTACCGCAGAACATTATTGCAGATTTTTCTTTATTGATTCTTGCGCCAGAGGCTTTCTCATAGGCCCCTAGGTGTTTGAAGACATGGTCTATGCTGTCACCATCCGAGACCATGATATTAATGTTGTCTGCATATTGGACTATTTTGGTTTTGTTGCCATTTGGCGTTAAGATACCTTTTATATTTTTGTCTTTCAGTATTAGGAGTGCGAGGGGTTCTGCGACCAGGGTGTATAGCAGAGCTGAGAGGGGGCATCCCTGTCTCACAGACCTCTCGATCCGAATGTCCCTGGTGAGAAGTCCGTTGCATTTCACCCTGCTACTCGCACTTCGATATAACACCTTGATCCAATCGATGAACTTTGCTCCGAAGCCGAACTTTTCCATTACGGACCAGAGGAACGGATGCTCAACCCTGTCAAAAGCTTTTTCTAGGTCTACTCCAAGCAGCAGGCCCCTCTGCATAGTCATTGTTTTTACTGTATCCCTAATTGTATTGATGGAGTCTGTAATATCTCTGCCTGGGATACTGTAAGTTTGCGTATTGCTGATGATTGAGCCTATTACTGCTTTAAGTCTATTAGCCAGAATTTTTGCCAGAATCTTATAATCTGAATTGAGTAGGCTAATTGGCCTATAGTTTTTCAGTTGGTTCCGGCATCCTTTATTCTTAAATACAATTGTGATGATACCTTTTGTGAGGGAGTCCGGAGTTGTCTGGTTTACTCTAATACTAGTGTAAAGTTTTAGCAGCAAGGGGGCCAGCTGGGCTTTGAAGCACTGGTAGAACTCTGTCGAGATTCCGTCTGGGCCTGGGCTTTTGTTCTTATTTAGTCCATCTATTGCCAGTTCTACTTCCGCTAATGTGATTACCGTGTCGCACTCTTCTTTGTCGATGTGATTTATTTCCCTATCAATACATTCCAGTATTTCTTTAGTTTGTTTTGGATTGGAGCTGTTACTAGTAAAGAGGTTCTCGTAATACCTATGTATTTCGTCCAGTATGTCTTCCTGCTCAACTATTATTTCCCCCTTACTATTTTCATTCGGACCCATTCTGGCTTTGTTTTGTTTTTTTTTTTCTAGGCCAAGGAAAAAAGCTGTACATTTCTCCCCATCTGTGATATTTTTAAATCTACTTCTAACAGCTGCTCCTATGCATCTTTTCTTTTCAAAAGAGTGAAGTTTAGCTTCATATTCTTCAAATTTTGCACAACTTCTGTCAGGGTCATGGTCAAGTAATGTAATTTCTTTTGCGAGGAGGTCCCTTAATGTTCTCTCCTCCATTCCTTCCCGCCATCCTTTCTCTTTACTATAATTTATACAGGCTCTCTTAATTCGTCTTTTTACATCGTCCCATGATTTAATGTAGTTTCCTTCTACAGCTAATTCATCTGTTATATTGCTCAGTAGATTCCTTATCTTTTTTTTGAAGGTTTGGTCCTCAAGGAGACTGGCATTGAAGCACCAGATGCCCCCACCTCTGGGCCTTCCATCGTCCCCTAATTGCCAATATAAAGATGCGTGATCGCTCCAGCTATTGAACTCATATTTAATTTTGTTAATGTCTCTGATAATGCTGGAGGAAGCCAGACAGAGATCGATTCTGGACTGTTTGAGGACCCCCTTTACAATCTGCCTTCTCGAGAAGTCCCGCTTCAAAGGGTTTGAGATTCTCCACATTTCTACTAGGTTATGGTGATTTATCAAATTCATTAGGGTTGTTCGACTGGCGTCACTCTTGAAGGTATTGTTTACTGACACGTCCATTTTTGTTAGAGCCACATTAAAGTCTCCAGTTATTATTACATTGTTTCCGTACCATTTCTTTAATTTAATAAAAAACTGCTTTCTATGATTTTCATTGTTTGGTGCATATATGTTAATTATTCTATATCGTTGTTTATTAAGTGAAAAATCTACAATTAATACTCTGCCTTGATCGTCTTTGTATATCTCTTCAGCACTCATGCCTGAAGCAATCTTAGATATGATTGCCACCCCGCATGATCTTGCTGACCCGTGGTTTGAAAATACCTGCTTGTTTCTCTGGTTCGCCACATAGTCGTGATGCTCCTGGTCCCACCAAGTTTCTTGCTGGCAGACTACATCCGAGTTCAAAGTTTGCAGTACAGAATCTATTTTCGATTTTGTGCGCAGGCCGTTAGCATTTAGAGAAGTGAAGCTAATCATAAGAGTCACACTGAGAAGAGAGTATGATTTTCGACATTTAGTTATTAACTCTGTCTTTGTTTCTCTTGCTTCTCCTTCTCATCTGCTTTTCACTTAGCCTTTTCCCAATTCTGTTCATATGAGACAAGTCTATCTCGGATTCGGCCTCACTTGCACTTGAGATCAGGTTATCAAGAGGCAGTCGCTGGAGGGGCTGGGACTGAGATGATGACCTATTCATCATTCCCATCTCAGATGCAGGATCTCTGATTTGCTTCAGCAGCAGCGGGGTAGGAGCGGGGGTGGGGCCCACTCCCAAGGCTAGCACCTCCCCTCCCACCTCCGCCTTCAGCCTCGCTCCTCGTCTCGCTCCGCTCTCCTCGTCAGAGCCGGAGCTCAGATCTAGCCTCACCTCGCTTGCTTGGTTCATACTACCCGCCACTGCAGGTTGAGTTTCATCCCTCACATCCCCCTGCCCCGTCTCAGTCTCCATTTTATTTTCATCCTCGCTATGCAGTTCGCCTTGCCTATCGGTTGAAGCGGCCGTCGTCACCAGCGGAGCGCCGCCGTCCTCCTCGCTCTTATTGCAGTCACATTCATTCCAAGTGTTATGACACAGGTCACATTTCTTGGCACTTTGGCACTCTCTCGCAAAGTGTCCTTGCAATCCACATTTGCGACAGAAGAACTCCGGACATTCCCGTAGGATATGTCCAGGCTGTATACAGAGGCGGCAGACCTTTGATTGTCTATTGTGAATGACGCGGAAGTACTCTGGCCCTATGGCAGTGTGAAACTTTGCAGAGTATGGAAGACTCTGAACTAATTTATTGAATTTTACTCTCATAAACCGTGTACCGTCCGCAATACGGGTTCCTGGCCACATTCTGCGCTTAATCGGCGAGGTGGCCGACACGCCCCAACCATGTAGCTTCCCCAGTATTTCGTCGTCAGTAATATAAGCCGGGAGGTTGAGGAAGGAAACGACCATCTCGTCATTCCTCAATTCTCTGGCTATTATTCTTACCTCTCCAATCTTGAATCCCTCCAGCAGGCGATCTTTCCCTCTTTGGTCACTCATTGTAAGTTCGTATCGTCGATCTCCGGTGGTGCGGCAAGCTAGTAAACCGCCGCAGAGCTCTCGCACGTTCTTCATCAATTCCGTCGTCGTAATACTTTCCTCCCCTTGCAGTTCCACACAGACTGTAAGCTCTTTTCCATAGCTTCTGTCTGCTTCGCCGCCACCTTTTGGTGCGTTTGCTTCTTCATTCAGCCGTACGTGATCCATTTTCCCGGTCGCAGAGTTTGTTTCAATGTGATCGGTCATCGCACACCCGAAGAAAAAGGGTGGTTGGGGTGTGTGGGGGGGGGGACCCCCCACGCACTGAAAACAACCACTGCTGGAGGATCAGTCACATAAAAATGAAAAAGATTCCGTAAAGACGTTCTGGAGTCCGGAAAAAACTCCCTTCCGTGTTCCACCCGCGGTGTTCCACTTCCTGGTGCTGTCGGATGCCAGTCGCGCATGCGCACTGGTTGACAAACAACACTTTAGCAGCACATACTAGTTTATCATTGTATTTAAACTGTCTTTGCGAAAGACTTAAGAAGCACATAATTGTTCCTCATATTAATTAAAGTTATATGGTGTACTGCAGCATTCTAAATCATGCACGTACAAAGAGGCAATGGTTCGGTGTTTCTCAAATTCAGCTAGACAGCAAATCGTCCAAATTTCTGAAAATGATCATAACTCGAAAAATACATTTTATATGGGCCTAAAACTGGTTGACAAACAACACTTTAGCAGCACATACTAGTTCATCATTGTATTTAAACTGTCTGACACTGTCACATGGAGTAATGACTTAAGCGTTTAACCGATTCGCCTTTTCGACGTATAAATCGACTGAAAATGCGTTTTTTCCCACGTGTAGACTTTGATGAAAATTATCAGAACTCGAAAAATACATTTTATATAGGCCTAAAACTGGTTGACAAACAAGACATTAGCAGCACATACTAGTTCATCATTGTATTTAAACTGTCTTTGAGAAAGACTTAAGAAGCAAAATAATTTTTCCTCATATTAATTAAAGTTATATGGTGTACGGCAGCATCCTGAATCATTCACCTACAAAGAGACAATGGTTCGGTGTCTCTCTAATTCAGCTCGACAGCAAATCGTCCAAAGTTCTGAAAATGATCATAACTCGAAAAATACATTTTATAAGGGCCTAAAACTGGCTGACAAACAACACTTTAGCAGCACATACTAGTTTATCATTGTATTTAAACTGTCTGACACTGTCACATAGAGTAATGACTGAAGCGTTTAACCGTTCCACCAAATCGACGTTTAAATCGGCTGAAAATGCGTTTTTTCCCACATGTGTAGACTTTGATGAAAATTATCATAACTCGAAAAATACATTTTATATGGGCCTAAAACTGGTTGACAAACAACACTTTAGCAGCACATACTAGTTTATCATTGTATTTAAACTGTCTTTGAGAAAGACTTAAGAAGCAAAATAATTGTTCCTCATATTAATTAAAGTTATATGGTGTACTGCAGCATTCTGAATCATTCACCAACAAAGAGACAATGGTTCGGTGTTTCTCTAATTCAGCTCGACAGCAAATCGTCCAAAGTTCTGAAAATGATCATAACTCCACAAATATATGTTAGATGGGCCTAGAACTCTGTGAGAAACACTTAAGAAGCACATAATAGTTCATCATATTAATTAAATTTCTATGCTGTACTGCAGTATTCTGAATCATGCGCCTACAAAGAGACAATGGTTCGGTGTTTCTCTAATTCAGCTAGACAGCAAACGGTCCAAAGTTCGGAAAATGATCATAACTCGAAAAATACATTTTATATGGGCCTAAAACTGGTTGGCAAACAACACATTAGCAGCACATACAAGTTTATCATTGTATTTACACTTTCTGACACTGTCACATAGAGTATTGACTGAAGCGTTCAACCGATTCGCCTTTTCGACGTTTAAATCGGCTGAAAATGCGTTTTTTCTCACGTGTAGACTTTGATGAAAATTATCAGAACTCGAAAAATACATTTTATTTGGGCCTAAAACTGGTTGACAAACAAGACTTTAGCAGCACATACTAGTTCATCATTGTATTTAAACTGTCTTTGAGAAAGACTTAAGAAGCACATAATAGTTCCTCATATTAATTAAAGTTATATGGTGTACTGCAGCATTCAAAATCATGCACCTACAAAGAGACAATTGTTCGGTGTTTCTCTAATTCAGCTAGACAGCAAATCGTCCAAAGTTCTGAAAATGATCATAACTCGAAAAATACATTTTATATGGACCTAAAACTGTTTGACAAACAACACTTTAGCAGCACATACTAGTTTATCATTGTATTTAAACTGTCTGACACTGTCACATAGAGTAATGACTGAAGCGTTTAACCGTTCCGCCAAATCGACGTTAAAATCGGCTGAAAATGCGTTTTTTCCCACGTGTAGACTTTGATGAAAATTATCATAACTCGAAAAATACATTTTATATGGGCCTAAAACTGTTTGACAAACAACACTTTAGCAGCACATACTAGTTGATCATTGTATTTAAACCGTCTGACACTGTCACATAGAGTAATGACTGAAGCGTTTAACCGTTCCACCAAATCGACGTTAAAATCGGCTTAAATGCATTTTTTCCCACATGTGTAGACTTTGATGAAAATTATCAGAACTCGAAAAATACATTTTATATGGGCCTAAAACTGGTTGACAAACAACACTTTAGCAGCACATACTAGTTTATCATTGTATTTAAACTGTCTTTGAGAAAGACTTAAGAAGCACATAATAGTTCCTCATATTCATTAAAGTTATATGGTGTACTGCAGCATTCTAAATCATGCGCCTACAAAGAGACAATGGTTCGGTGTTTCTCTAATTCAGCTAGACAGCAAACGGTCCAAAGTTCGGAAAATGATCATAACTCGAAAAATACATTTTATATGGGCCTAAAACTGGTTGGCAAACAACACTTTAGCAGCACATACTAGTTTATCATTGTATTTACACTTTCTGACACTGTCACAAGGAGTAATGAATGAAGCGTTCAACCGATTCGCCTTTTCGACGTTTAAATCGGCTGAAAATGCGTTTTTTCTCACGTGTAGACTTTGATGAAAATTATCAGAATTCGAAAAATACATTTTATTTGGGCCTAAAACTGGTTGACAAACAAGACTTTAGCAGCACATACTAGTTTATCATTGTATTTAAACTGTCTGACACTGTCACATAGAGTAATGACTGAAGTGTTTAACCGTTCCGCCAAATCGACGTTTAAATCGACTGAAAATGCGTTTTTTCCCACGTGTAGACTTTGATGAAAATTATCTGAACTCGAAAAATACATTTTATATGGGCCTAAAACTGGTTGACAAACAAGACTTTAGCAGCACATACTAGTTCATCATTGTATTTAAACTGACTGACACTGTCACATAGAGTAATGACTGAAGCGTTTAACCGTTCCGCCAAATCGACGTTTAAATCGACTGAAAATGCGTTTTTTCCCACGTGTAGACATTGATGAAAATTATCATAACTCGAAAAATACGTTTTATATGGGCCTAAAACTGGTTGACAAACAAGACTTTAGCTGCACATACTAGTTTATCATTGTATTTAAACTGTCTTTGAGAAAGACTTAAGAAGCACATAATTGTTCCTCATATTAATTAAAGTTATATGGTGTACTGCAGCATTCAAAATCATGCACCTACAAAGAGACAATTGTTCGGTGTTTCTCTAATTCAGCTAGACAGCAAATCGTCCAAAGTTCTGAAAATGATCATAACTCGAAAAATACATTTTATATGGACCTAAAACTGTTTGACAAACAACACTTTAGCAGCACATACTAGTTTATCATTGTATTTAAACTGTCTGACACTGTCACATAGAGTAATGACTGAAGCGTTTAACCGTTCCGCCAAATCGACGTTAAAATCGGCTGAAAATGCGTTTTTTCCCACGTGTAGACTTTGATGAAAATTATCAGAACTCGAAAAATACATTTTATATGGGCCTAAAACTGGTTGACAAACAACACTTTAGCAGCACATACTAGTTCATCATTGTATTTAAACTGTCTGACACTGTCACATGGAGTAATGACTGAAGCGTTTAACCGATTCGCCTTTTCGACGTTTAAATCGACTGAAAATGCGTTTTTTCCCACATGTGTAGACTTTGATGAAAATTATCAGAACTCGAAAAATACATTTTATATGGGCCTAAAACTGGTTGACAAACAAGACTTTAGCAGCACATACTAGTTTATCATTGTATTTAAACTGTCTTTGAGAAAGACTTAAGAAGCACATAATAGTTCCTCATATTCATTAAAGTTATATGGTGTACTGCAGCATTCTAAATCATGCGCCTACAAAGAGACAATGGTTCGGTGTTTCTCTAATTCAGCTAGACAGCAAACGGTCCAAAGTTCGGAAAATGATCATAACTCGAAAAATACATTTTATATGGGCCTAAAACTGGTTGACAAACAAGACTTTAGCTGCACATACTAGTTTATCATTGTATTTAAACTGTCTTTGAGAAAGACTTAAGAAGCAAAATAATTGTTCCTCATATTAAATAAAGTTATATGGTGTACTGCAGCATTCTGAATCATTCACCTACAAAGAGACAATGGTTCGGTGTTTCTCTAATTCAGCTCGACAGCAAATCGTCCAAAGATCTGAATATGATCATAACTCCACAAATACATGTTAGATGGGCCTAGAACTCTGTGAGAAACACTTAAGAAGCACATAATAGTTCATCATATTAATTACATTTCTATGCTGTACTGCAGCATTCTGAATCATTCACCTACGAAGAGACAATGGTTCGGTGTTTCTCTAATTCAGCTCGACAGCAAATCGTCCAATGTTCTGAAAATGATCATAACTCGAAAAATACATTTTATAAGGGCCTAAAACTGGCTGACAAACAACACTTTAGCAGCACATACTAGTTTATCATTGTATTTAAACTGTCTGACACTGTCACATAGAGTAATGACTGAAGCGTTTAACCGTTCCGCCAAATCGACGTTTAAATCGACTGAAAATGCGTTTTTTCCCACGTGTAGACATTGATGAAAATTATCATAACTCGAAAAATACATTTTATATGGGCCTAAAACTGGTTGACAAACAAGACTTTAGCTGCACATACTAGTTTATCATTGTATTTAAACTGTCTTTGAGAAAGACTTAAGAAGCACATAATTGTTCCTCATATTAATTAAAGTTATATGGTGTACTGCAGCATTCAAAATCATGCACCTACAAAGAGACAATTGTTCGGTGTTTCTCTAATTCAGCTAGACAGCAAATCGTCCAAAGTTCTGAAAATGATCATAACTCGAAAAATACATTTTATATGGACCTAAAACTGTTTGACAAACAACACTTTAGCAGCACATACTAGTTTATCATTGTATTTAAACTGTCTGACACTGTCACATAGAGTAATGACTGAAGCGTTTAACCGTTCCGCCAAATGGACGTTAAAATCGGCTGAAAATGCGTTTTTTCCCACGTGTAGACTTTGATGAAAATTATCATAACTCGAAAAATACATTTTATATGGGCCTAAAACTGTTTGACAAACAACACTTTAGCAGCACATACTAGTTGATCATTGTATTTAAACTGTCTGACACTGTCACATAGAGTAATGACTGAAGCGTTTAACCGTTCCACCAAATCGACGTTAAAATCGGCTTAAAATGCATTTTTTCCCACATGTGTAGACTTTGATGAAAATTATCAGAACTCGAAAAATACATTTTATATGGGCCTAAAACTGGTTGACAAACAACACTTTAGCAGCACATACTAGTTTATCATTGTATTTAAACTGTCTTTGAGAAAGACTTAAGAAGCACATAATAGTTCCTCATATTCATTAAAGTTATATGGTGTACTGCAGCATTCTAAATCATGCGCCTACAAAGAGACAATGGTTCGGTGTTTCTCTAATTCAGCTAGACAGCAAACGGTCCAAAGTTCGGAAAATGATCATAACTCGAAAAATACATTTTATATGGGCCTAAAACTGGTTGGCAAACAACACTTTAGCAGCACATACTAGTTTATCATTGTATTTACACTTTCTGACACTGTCACAAGGAGTAATGACTGAAGCGTTCAACCGATTCGCCTTTTCGACGTTTAAATCGGCTGAAAATGCGTTTTTTCTCACGTGTAGACTTTGATGAAAATTATCAGAATTCGAAAAATACATTTTATTTGGGCCTAAAACTGGTTGACAAACAAGACTTTAGCAGCACATACTAGTTTATCATTGTATTTAAACTGTCTGACACTGTCACATAGAGTAATGACTGAAGTGTTTAACCGTTCCGCCAAATCGACGTTTAAATCGACTGAAAATGCGTTTTTTCCCACGTGTAGACTTTGATGAAAATTATCTGAACTCGAAAAATACATTTTATTTGGGCCTAAAACTGGTTGACAAGCAAGACTTTAGCAGCACATACTAGTTTATCATTGTATTTAAACTGTCTGACACTGTCACATAGAGTAATGACTGAAGTGTTTAACCGTTCCGCCAAATCGACGTTTAAATCGACTGAAAATGCGTTTTTTCCCACGTGTAGACTTTGATGAAAATTATCTGAACTCGAAAAATACATTTTATATGGGCCTAAAACTGGTTGACAAACAAGACTTTAGCAGCACATACTAGTTCATCATTGTATTTAAACTGACTGACACTGTCACATAGAGTAATGACTGAAGCGTTTAACCGTTCCGCCAAATCGACGTTTAAATCGACTGAAAATGCGTTTTTTCCCACGTGTAGACATTGATGAAAATTATCATAACTCGAAAAATACATTTTATATGGGCCTAAAACTGGTTGACAAACAAGACTTTAGCTGCACATACTAGTTTATCATTGTATTTAAACTGTCTTTGAGAAAGACTTAAGAAGCACATAATTGTTCCTCATATTAATTAAAGTTATATGGTGTACTGCAGCATTCAAAATCATGCACCTACAAAGAGACAATTGTTCGGTGTTTCTCTAATTCAGCTAGACAGCAAATCGTCCAAAGTTCTGAAAATGATCATAACTCGAAAAATACATTTTATATGGACCTAAAACTGTTTGACAAACAACACTTGAGCAGCACATACTAGTTTATCATTGTATTTAAACTGTCTGACACTGTCACATAGAGTAATGACTGAAGCGTTTAACCGTTCCGCCAAATCGACGTTAAAATCGGCTGAAAATGCGTTTTTTCCCACGTGTAGACTTTGATGAAAATTATCAGAACTCGAAAAATACATTTTATATGGGCCTAAAACTGTTTGACAAACAACACTTTAGCAGCACATACTAGTTGATCATTGTATTTAAACTGTCTGACACTGTCACATAGAGTAATGACTGAAGCGTTTAACCGTTCCACCAAATCGACGTTAAAATCGGCTTAAAATGCATTTTTTCCCACATGTGTAGACTTTGATGAAAATTATCAGAACTCGAAAAATACATTTTATATGGGCCAAAAACTGGTTGACAAACAACACTTTAGCAGCACATACTAGTTCATCATTGTATTTAAACTGTCTGACACTGTCACATGGAGTAATGACTGAAGCGTTTAACCGATTCGCCTTTTCGACGTTTAAATCGACTGAAAATGCGTTTTTTCCCACATGTGTAGACTTTGATGAAAATTATCAGAACTCGAAAAATACATTTTATATGGGCCTAAAACTGGTTGACAAACAAGACTTTAGCAGCACATACTAGTTTATCATTGTATTTAAACTGTCTTTGAGAAAGACTTAAGAAGCACATAATAGTTCCTCATATTCATTAAAGTTATATGGTGTACTGCAGCATTCTAAATCATGCGCCAACAAAGAGACAATGGTTCGGTGTTTCTCTAATTCAGCTAGACAGCAAACGGTCCAAAGTTCGGAAAATGATCATAACTCGAAAAATACATTTTATATGGGCCTAAAACTGGTTGGCAAACAACACTTTAGCAGCACATACTAGTTTATCATTGTATTTACACTTTCTGACACTGTCACATAGAGTAATGACTGAAGCGTTCAACCGATTCGCCTTTTCGACGTTTAAATCGGCTGAAAATGCGTTTTTTCTCACGTGTAGACTTTGATGAAAATTATCAGAACTCGAAAAATACATTTTATTTGGGCCTAAAACTGGTTGACAAACAAGACTTTAGCAGCACATACTAGTTTATCATTGTATTTAAACTGTCTGACACTGTCACATAGAGTAATGACTGAAGTGTTTAACCGTTCCGCCAAATCGAAATTTAAATCGACTGAAAATGCGTTTTTTCCCACGTGTAGACTTTGATGAAAATTATCTGAACTCGAAAAATACATTTTATATGGGCCTAAAACTGGTTGACAAACAAGACTTTAGCAGCACATACTAGTTCATCATTGTATTTAAACTGACTGACACTGTCACATAGAGTAATGACTGAAGCGTTTAACCGTTCCGCCAAATCGACGTTTAAATCGACTGAAAATGCGTTTTTTCCCACGTGTAGACATTGATGAAAATTATCATAACTCGAAAAATACATTTTATATGGGCCTAAAACTGGTTGACAAACAAGACTTTAGCTGCACATACTAGTTTATCATTGTATTTAAACTGTCTTTGAGAAAGACTTAAGAAGCACATAATTGTTTCTCATATTAATTAAAGTTATATGGTGTACTGCAGCATTCAAAATCATGCACCTACAAAGAGACAATTGTTCGGTGTTTCTCTAATTCAGCTAGACAGCAAATCGTCCAAACTTCTGAAAATGATCATAACTCGAAAAATACATTTTATATGGACCTAAAACTGTTTGACAAACAACACTTTAGCAGCACATACTAGTTGATCATTGTATTTAAACTGTCTGACACTGTCACATAGAGTAATGACTGAAGCGTTTAACCGTTCCACCAAATCGACGTTAAAATCGGCTTAAAATGCATTTTTTCTCACATGTGTAGACTTTGATGAAAATTATCAGAACTCGAAAAATACATTTTATATGGGCCTAAAACTGGTTGACAAACAACACTTTAGCAGCACATACTAGTTCATCATTGTATTTAAATTGTCTGACACTGTCACATGGAGTAATGACTGAAGCGTTTAACCGATTCGCCTTTTCAACGTTTAAATCGACTGAAAATGCGTTTTTTCCCACATGTGTAGAATTTGATGAAAATTATCAGAACTCGAAAAATACATTTTATATGGGCCTAAAACTGGTTGACAAACAAGACTTTAGCTGCACATACTAGTTTATCATTGTATTTAAACTGTCTTTGAGAAAGACTTAAGAAGCAAAATAATTGCTCCTCATATTAATTAAAGTTATATGGTGTACTGCAGCATTCTGAATCATTCACCTACAAAGAGACAATGGTTCGGTGTTTCTCTAATTCAGCTCGACAGCAAATCGTCCAAAGTTCTGAAAATGATCATAACTCCACAAATACATGTTAGATGGGCCTAGAACTCTGTGAGAAACACTTAAGAAGCACATAATAGTTCATCATATTAATTAAATTTCTATGCTGTACTGCAGTATTCTGAATCATGCGCCTACAAAGAGACAATGGTTCGGTGTTTCTCTAATTCAGCTAGACAGCAAACGGTCCAAAGTTCGGAAAATTATCAGAACTCGAAAAATACATTTTATTTGGGCCTAAAACTGGTTGACAAACAAGACTTTAGCAGCACATACTAGTTTATCATTGTATTTAAACTGTCTGACACTGTCACATAGAGTAATGACTGAAGTGTTTAACCGTTCCGCCAAATCGACGTTTAAATCGACTGAAAATGCGTTTTTTCCCACATGTGTAGACTTTGATGAAAATTATCAGAACTCGAAAAATACATTTTATATGGGCCTAAAACTGGTTGACAAACAAGACTTTAGCAGCACATACTAGTTCATCATTGTATTTAAACTGTCTTTGAGAAAGACTTAAGAAGCACATAATAGTTCCTCATATTAATTAAAGTTATATGGTGTACTGCAGCATTCAAAATCATGCACCTACAAAGAGACAATTGTTCGGTGTTTCTCTAATTCAGCTAGACAGCAAATCGTCCAAACTTCTGAAAATGATCATAACTCGAAAAATACATTTTATATGGACCTAAAACTGTTTGACAAACAACACTTTAGCAGCACATACTAGTTGATCATTGTATTTAAACTGTCTGACACTGTCACATAGAGTAATGACTGAAGCGTTTAACCGTTCCACCAAATCGACGTTAAAATCGGCTTAAAATGCATTTTTTCCCACATGTGTAGACTTTGATGAAAATTATCAGAACTCGAAAAATACATTTTATATGGGCCTAAAACTGGTTGACAAACAACACTTTAGCAGCACATACTAGTTCATCATTGTATTTAAATTGTCTGACACTGTCACATGGAGTAATGACTGAAGCGTTTAACCGATTCGCCTTTTCGACGTTTAAATCGACTGAAAATGCGTTTTTTCCCACGTGTAGAATTTGATGAAAATTATCAGAACTCGAAAAATACATTTTATATGGGCCTAAAACTGGTTGACAAACAAGACTTTAGCTGCACATACTAGTTTATCATTGTATTTAAACTGTCTTTGAGAAAGACTTAAGAAGCAAAATAATTGCTCCTCATATTAATTAAAGTTATATGGTGTACTGCAGCATTCTGAATCATTCACCTACAAAGAGACAATGGTTCGGTGTTTCTCTAATTCAGCTCGACAGCAAATCGTCCAAAGTTCTGAATATGATCATAACTCCACAAATACATGTTAGATGGGCCTAGAACTCTGTGAGAAACACTTAAGAAGCACATAATAGTTCATCATATTAATTAAATTTCTATGCTGTACTGCAGCATTCTGAATCATTCACCTACAAAGAGACAATGGTTCGGTGTTTCTCTAATTCAGCTCGACAGCAAATCGTCCAAAGTTCTGAAAATGATCATAACTCGAAAAATCCATTTTATAAGGGCCTAAAACTGGCTGACAAACAACACTTTAGCAGCACATACTAGTTTATCATTGTATTTAAACTGTCTGACACTGTCACATAGAGTAATGACTGAAGCGTTTAACCGTTCCACCAAATCGACGTTAAAATCAGCTGAAAATGCATTTTTTCCCACATGTGTAGACTTTGATGAAAATTATCAGAACTCGAAAAATACATTTTATATGGGCCTAAAACTGGTTGACAAACAAGACATAAGCAGCACATACTAGTTCATCATTGTATTTAAACTGTCTTTGAGAAAGACTTAAGAAGCAAAATAATTGTTCCTCATATTAATTAAAGTTATATGGTGTACTGCAGCATTCTGAATCATTCACCTACAAAGAGACAATGGTTCGGTGTTTCTCTAATTCAGCTCGACAGCAAATCGTCCAAAGTTCTGAAAATGATCATAACTCCACAAATACATGTTAGATGGGCCTAGAACTCTGTGAGAAACACTTAAGAAGCACATAATAGTTCATCATATTAATTAAATTTCTATGCTGTACTGCAGTATTCTGAATCATGCGCCTACAAAGAGACAATGGTTCGGTGTTTCTCTAATTCAGCTAGACAGCAAACGGTCCAAAGTTCGGAAAATTATCAGAACTCGAAAAATACATTTTATTTGGGCCTAAAACTGGTTGACAAACAAGACTTTAGCAGCACATACTAGTTTATCATTGTATTTAAACTGTCTGACACTGTCACATAGAGTAATGACTGAAGTGTTTAACCGTTCCGCCAAATCGACGTTTAAATCGACTGAAAATGCGTTTTTTCCCACATGTGTAGACTTTGATGAAAATTATCAGAACTCGAAAAATACATTTTATAATGGCCTAAAACTGGTTGACAAACAAGACTTTAGCAGCACATACTAGTTCATTATTGTATTTAAACTGTCTTTGAGAAAGACTTAAGAAGCACATAATAGTTCCTCATATTAATTAAAGTTATATGGTGTACTGCAGCATTCAAAATCATGCACCTACAAAGAGACAATTGTTCGGTGTTTCTCTAATTCAGCTAGACAGCAAATCGTCCAAAGTTCTGAAAATGATCATAACTCGAAAAATACATTTTATATGGACCTAAAACTGTTTGACAAACAACACTTTAGCAGCACATACTAGTTTATCATTGTATTTAAACTGTCTGACACTGTCACATAGAGTAATGACTGAAGCGTTTAACCGTTCCGCCAAATCGACGTTAAAATCGGCTGAAAATGCGTTTTTTCCCACGTGTAGACTTTGATGAAAATTATCAGAACTCGAAAAATACATTTTATATGGGCCTAAAACTGTTTGACAAACAACACTTTAGCAGCACATACTAGTTGATCATTGTATTTAAACTGTCTGACACTGTCACATAGAGTAATGACTGAAGCGTTTAACCGTTCCACCAAATCGACGTTAAAATCGGCTTAAAATGCATTTTTTCCCACATGTGTAGACTTTGATGAAAATTATCAGAACTCGAAAAATACATTTTATATGGGCCTAAAACTGGTTGACAAACAACACTTTAGCAGCACATACTAGTTTATCATTGTATTTAAACTGTCTTTGAGAAAGACTTAAGAAGCACATAATAGTTCCTCATATTCATTAAAGTTATATGGTGTACTGCAGCATTCTAAATCATGCGCCTACAAAGAGACAATGGTTCGGTGTTTCTCTAATTCAGCTAGACAGCAAACGGTCCAAAGTTCGGAAAATGATCATAACTCGAAAAATACATTTTATATGGGCCTAAAACTGGTTGGCAAACAACACTTTAGCAGCACATACTAGTTTATCATTGTATTTTAACTGTCTGACACTGTCACATAGAGTAATGACTGAAGTGTTTAACCGTTCCGCCAAATCGACGTTTAAATCGACTGAAAATGCGTTTTTTCCCACGTGTAGACTTTGATGAAAATTATCTGAACTCGAAAAATACATTTTATATGGGCCTAAAACTGGTTGACAAACAAGACTTTAGCAGCACATACTAGTTCATCATTGTATTTAAACTGACTGACACTGTCACATAGAGTAATGACTGAAGCGTTTAACCGTTCCGCCAAATCGACGTTTAAATCGACTGAAAATGCGTTTTTTCCCACGTGTAGACATTGATGAAAATTATCATAACTCGAAAAATACGTTTTATATGGGCCTAAAACTGGTTGACAAACAAGACTTTAGCTGCACATACTAGTTTATCATTGTATTTAAACTGTCTTTGAGAAAGACTTAAGAAGCACATAATTGTTCCTCATATTAATTAAAGTTATATGGTGTACTGCAGCATTCAAAATCATGCACCTACAAAGAGACAATTGTTCGGTGTTTCTCTAATTCAGCTAGACAGCAAATCGTCCAAAGTTCTGAAAATGATCAGAACTCGAAAAATATATTTTATTTGGGCCTAAAACTGGTTGACAAACAAGACTTTAGCAGCACATACTAGTTTATCATTGTATTTAAACTGTCTGACACTGTCACATAGAGTAATGACTGAAGTGTTTAACCGTTCCGCCAAATCGACGTTTAAATCGACTGAAATCGGTTTTTTCCCACATGTGTAGACTTTGATGAAAATTATCAGAACTCGAAAAATACATTTTATAATGGCCTAAAACTGGTTGACAAACAAGACTTTAGCAGCACATACTAGTTCATCATTGTATTTAAACTGTCTTTGAGAAAGACTTAAGAAGCACATAATAGTTCCTCATATTAATTAAAGTTATATGGTGTACTGCAGCATTCAAAATCATGCACCTACAAAGAGACAATTGTTCGGTGTTTCTCTAATTCAGCTAGACAGCAAATCGTCCAAAGTTCTGAAAATGATCATAACTCGAAAAATACATTTTATATGGACCTAAAACTGTTTGACAAACAACACTTTAGCAGCACATACTAGTTTATCATTGTATTTAAACTGTCTGACACTGTCACATAGAGTAATGACTGAAGCGTTTAACCGTTCCGCCAAATCGACGTTAAAATCGGCTGAAAATGCGTTTTTTCCCACGTGTAGACTTTGATGAAAATTATCAGAACTCGAAAAATACATTTTATATGGGCCTAAAACTGTTTGACAAACAACACTTTAGCAGCACATACTAGTTGATCATTGTATTTAAACTGTCTGACACTGTCACATAGAGTAATGACTGAAGCGTTTAACCGTTCCACCAAATCGACGTTAAAATCGGCTTAAAATGCATTTTTTCCCACATGTGTAGACTTTGATGAAAATTATCAGAACTCGAAAAATACATTTTATATGGGCCTAAAACTGGTTGACAAACAACACTTTAGCAGCACATACTAGTTTATCATTGTATTTAAACTGTCTTTGAGAAAGACTTAAGAAGCACATAATAGTTCCTCATATTCATTAAAGTTATATGGTGTACTGCAGCATTCTAAATCATGCGCCTACAAAGAGACAATGGTTCGGTGTTTCTCTAATTCAGCTAGACAGCAAACGGTCCAAAGTTCGGAAAATGATCATAACTCGAAAAATACATTTTATATGGGCCTAAAACTGGTTGGCAAACAACACTTTAGCAGCACATACTAGTTTATCATTGTATTTACACTTTCTGACACTGTCACAAGGAGTAATGACTGAAGCGTTCAACCGATTCGCCTTTTCGACGTTTAAATCGGCTGAAAATGCGTTTTTTCTCACGTGTAGACTTTGATGAAAATTATCAGAATTCGAAAAATACATTTTATTTGGGCCTAAAACTGGTTGACAAACAAGACTTTAGCAGCACATACTAGTTTATCATTGTATTTAAACTGTCTGACACTGTCACATAGAGTAATGACTGAAGTGTTTAACCGTTCCGCCAAATCGACGTTTAAATCGACTGAAAATGCGTTTTTTCCCACGTGTAGACTTTGATGAAAATTATCTGAACTCGAAAAATACATTTTATATGGGCCTAAAACTGGTTGACAAACAAGACTTTAGCAGCACATACTAGTTCATCATTGTATTTAAACTGACTGACACTGTCACATAGAGTAATGACTGAAGCGTTTAACCGTTCCGCCAAATCGACGTTTAAATCGACTGAAAATGCGTTTTTTCCCACGTGTAGACATTGATGAAAATTATCATAACTCGAAAAATACGTTTTATATGGGCCTAAAACTGGTTGACAAACAAGACTTTAGCTGCACATACTAGTTTATCATTGTATTTAAACTGTCTTTGAGAAAGACTTAAGAAGCACATAATTGTTCCTCATATTAATTAAAGTTATATGGTGTACTGCAGCATTCAAAATCATGCACCTACAAAGAGACAATTGTTCGGTGTTTCTCTAATTCAGCTAGACAGCAAATCGTCCAAAGTTCTGAAAATGATCAGAACTCGAAAAATACATTTTATTTGGGCCTAAAACTGGTTGACAAACAAGACTTTAGCAGCACATACTAGTTTATCATTGTATTTAAACTGTCTGACACTGTCACATAGAGTAATGACTGAAGTGTTTAACCGTTCCGCCAAATCGACGTTTAAATCGACTGAAAATGCGTTTTTTCCCACATGTGTAGACTTTGATGAAAATTATCAGAACTCGAAAAATACATTTTATAATGGCCTAAAACTGGTTGACAAACAAGACTTTAGCAGCACATACTAGTTCATCATTGTATTTAAACTGTCTTTGAGAAAGACTTAAGAAGCACATAATAGTTCCTCATATTAATTAAAGTTATATGGTGTACTGCAGCATTCAAAATCATGCACCTACAAAGAGACAATTGTACGGTGTTTCTCTAATTCAGCTAGACAGCAAATCGTCCAAAGTTCTGAAAATGATCATAACTCGAAAAATACATTTTATATGGACCTAAAACTGTTTGACAAACAACACTTTAGCAGCACATACTAGTTTATCATTGTATTTAAACTGTCTGACACTGTCACATAGAGTAATGACTGAAGCGTTTAACCGTTCCGCCAAATCGACGTTAAAATCGGCTGAAAATGCGTTTTTTCCCACGTGTAGACTTTGATGAAAATTATCAGAACTCGAAAAATACATTTTATATGGGCCTAAAACTGTTTGACAAACAACACTTTAGCAGCACATACTAGTTGATCATTGTATTTAAACTGTCTGACACTGTCACATAGAGTAATGACTGAAGCGTTTAACCGTTCCACCAAATCGACGTTAAAATCGGCTTAAAATGCATTTTTTCCCACATGTGTAGACTTTGATGAAAATTATCAGAACTCGAAAAATACATTTTATATGGGCCTAAAACTGGTTGACAAACAACACTTTAGCAGCACATACTAGTTTATCATTGTATTTAAACTGTCTTTGAGAAAGACTTAAGAAGCACATAATAGTTCCTCATATTCATTAAAGTTATATGGTGTACTGCAGCATTCTAAATCATGCGCCTACAAAGAGACAATGGTTCGGTGTTTCTCTAATTCAGCTAGACAGCAAACGGTCCAAAGTTCGGAAAATGATCATAACTCGAAAAATACATTTTATATGGGCCTAAAACTGGTTGGCAAACAACACTTTAGCAGCACATACTAGTTTATCATTGTATTTACACTTTCTGACACTGTCACAAGGAGTAATGACTGAAGCGTTCAACCGATTCGCCTTTTCGACGTTTAAATCGGCTGAAAATGCGTTTTTTCTCACGTGTAGACTTTGATGAAAATTATCAGAATTCGAAAAATACATTTTATTTGGGCCTAAAACTGGTTGACAAACAAGACTTTAGCAGCACATACTAGTTTATCATTGTATTTAAACTGTCTGACACTGTCACATAGAGTAATGACTGAAGTGTTTAACCGTTCCGCCAAATCGACGTTTAAATCGACTGAAAATGCGTTTTTTTCCCACGTGTAGACTTTGATGAAAATTATCTGAACTCGAAAAATACATTTTATATGGGCCTAAAACTGGTTGACAAACAAGACTTTAGCAGCACATACTAGTTCATCATTGTATTTAAACTGACTGACACTGTCACATAGAGTAATGACTGAAGCGTTTAACCGTTCCGCCAAATCGACGTTTAAATCGACTGAAAATGCGTTTTTTCCCACGTGTAGACATTGATGAAAATTATCATAACTCGAAAAATACGTTTTATATGGGCCTAAAACTGGTTGACAAACAAGACTTTAGCTGCACATACTAGTTTATCATTGTATTTAAACTGTCTTTGAGAAAGACTTAAGAAGCACATAATTGTTCCTCATATTAATTAAAGTTATATGGTGTACTGCAGCATTCAAAATCATGCACCTACAAAGAGACAATTGTTCGGTGTTTCTCTAATTCAGCTAGACAGCAAATCGTCCAAAGTTCTGAAAATGATCATAACTCGAAAAATACATTTTATATGGACCTAAAACTGTTTGACAAACAACACTTTAGCAGCACATACTAGTTTATCATTGTATTTAAACTGTCTGACACTGTCACATAGAGTAATGACTGAAGCGTTTAACCGTTCCGCCAAATCGACGTTAAAATCGGCTGAAAATGCGTTTTTTCCCACGTGTAGACTTTGATGAAAATTATCAGAACTCGAAAAATACATTTTATATGGGCCTAAAACTGGTTGACAAACAACACTTTAGCAGCACATACTAGTTCATCATTGTATTTAAACTGTCTGACACTGTCACATGGAGTAATGACTGAAGCGTTTAACCGATTCGCCTTTTCGACGTTTAAATCGACTGAAAATGCGTTTTTTCCCACATGTGTAGACTTTGATGAAAATTATCAGAACTCGAAAAATACATTTTATATGGGCCTAAAACTGGTTGACAAACAAGACTTTAGCAGCACATACTAGTTTATCATTGTATTTAAACTGTCTTTGAGAAAGACTTAAGAAGCACATAATAGTTCCTCATATTCATTAAAGTTATATGGTGTACTGCAGCATTCTAAATCATGCGCCTACAAAGAGACAATGGTTCGGTGTTTCTCTAATTCAGCTAGACAGCAAACGGTCCAAAGTTCGGAAAATGATCATAACTCGAAAAATACATTTTATATGGGCCTAAAACTGGTTGACAAACAAGACTTTAGCTGCACATACTAGTTTATCATTGTATTTAAACTGTCTTTGAGAAAGACTTAAGAAGCAAAATAATTGTTCCTCATATTAAATAAAGTTATATGGTGTACTGCAGCATTCTGAATCATTCACCTACAAAGAGACAATGGTTCGGTGTTTCTCTAATTCAGCTCGACAGCAAATCGTCCAAAGATCTGAATATGATCATAACTCCACAAATACATGTTAGATGGGCCTAGAACTCTGTGAGAAACACTTAAGAAGCACATAATAGTTCATCATATTAATTAAATTTCTATGCTGTACTGCAGTATACTGAATCATGCACCTACAAAGAAACAATTGTTCGGTGTTTCTCTAATTCAGCTAGACAGCAAATCGTCCAAAGTTCTGAATATGATCATAACTCCACAAATACATGTTAGATGGGCCTAGAACTCTGTGAGAAACACTTAAGAAGCACATAATAGTTCATCATATTAATTACATTTCTATGCTGTACTGCAGCATTCTGAATCATTCACCTACAAAGAGACAATGGTTCGGTGTTTCTCTAATTCAGCTCGACAGCAAATCGTCCAATGTTCTGAAAATGATCATAACTCGAAAAATACATTTTATAAGGGCCTAAAACTGGCTGACAAACAACACTTTAGCAGCACATACTAGTTTATCATTGTATTTAAACTGTCTGACACTGTCACATAGAGTAATGACTGAAGCGTTTAACCGTTCCGCCAAATCGACGTTTAAATCGACTGAAAATGCGTTTTTTCCCACGTGTAGACATTGATGAAAATTATCATAACTCGAAAAATACATTTTATATGGGCCTAAAACTGGTTGACAAACAAGACTTTAGCTGCACATACTAGTTTATCATTGTATTTAAACTGTCTTTGAGAAAGACTTAAGAAGCACATAATTGTTCCTCATATTAATTAAAGTTATATGGTGTACTGCAGCATTCAAAATCATGCACCTACAAAGAGACAATTGTTCGGTGTTTCTCTAATTCAGCTAGACAGCAAATCGTCCAAAGTTCTGAAAATGATCATAACTCGAAAAATACATTTTATATGGACCTAAAACTGTTTGACAAACAACACTTTAGCAGCACATACTAGTTTATCATTGTATTTAAACTGTCTGACACTGTCACATAGAGTAATGACTGAAGCGTTTAACCGTTCCGCCAAATCGACGTTAAAATCGGCTGAAAATGCGTTTTTTCCCACGTGTAGACTTTGATGAAAATTATCAGAACTCGAAAAATACATTTTATATGGGCCTAAAACTGTTTGACAAACAACACTTTAGTAGCACATACTAGTTTATCATTGTATTTAAACTGTCTGACACTGTCACAGAGTAATGGCTGAAGCGTTTAACCGATCCGCCTTTTCGACGTTTAAATCGGCTGAAAATGCGTTTTTTCCCACATGTGTAGACTTTGATGAAAATTATCATAACTCGAAAAATACATTTTATATGGGCCTAAAACTGGTTGACAAACAACACTTTAGCAGCACATACTAGTTTATCATTGTATTTAAACTGTCTTTGAGAAAGACTTAAGAAGCACATAATTGTTCCTCATATTAATTAAAGTTATATGCTGTACTGCAGCATTCAAAATCATGCACCTACAAAGAGACAATTGTTCGGTGTTTCTCTAATTCAGCTAGACAGCAAATCGTCCAAAGTTCTGAAAATGATCATAACTCGAAAAATACATTTTATATGGACCTAAAACTGTTTGACAAACAACACTTTAGCAGCACATACTAGTTTATCATTGTATTTAAACTGTCTGACACTGTCACATAGAGTAATGACTGAAGCGTTTAACCGTTCCGCCAAATCGACGTTAAAATCGGCTGAAAATGCGTTTTTTCCCACGTGTAGACTTTGATGAAAATTATCATAACTCGAAAAATACATTTTATATGGGCCTAAAACTGGTTGACAAACAACACTTTAGCAGCACATACTAGTTTATCATTGTATTTAAACTGTCTTTGAGAAAGACTTAAGAAGCACATAATAGTTCCTCATATTCATTAAAGTTATATGGTGTACTGCAGCATTCTAAATCATGCGCCTACAAAGAGACAATGGTTCGGTGTTTCTCTAATTCAGCTAGACAGCAAACGGTCCAAAGTTCGGAAAATGATCATAACTCGAAAAATACATTTTATATGGGCCTAAAACTGGTTGGCAAACAACACTTTAGCAGCACATACTAGTTCATCATTGTATTTAAACTGTCTGACACTGTCACATGGAGTAATGACTGAAGCGTTTAACCGATTCGCCTTTTCGATGTTTAAATCGACTGAAAATGCGTTTTTTCCCACATGTGTAGACTTTGATGAAAATTATCAGAACTCGAAAAATACATTTTATATGGGCCTAAAACTGGTTGACAAACAAGACTTTAGCAGCACATACTAGTTTATCATTGTATTTAAACTGTCTTTGAGAAAGACTTAAGAAGCACATAATAGTTCCTCATATTCATTAAAGTTATATGGTGTACTGCAGCATTCTAAATCATGCGCCAACAAAGAGACAATGGTTCGGTGTTTCTCTAACTCAGCTAGACAGCAAACGGTCCAAAGTTCGGAAAATGATCATAACTCGAAAAATACATTTTATATGGGCCTAAAACTGGTTGGCAAACAACACTTTAGCAGCACATACTAGTTTATCATTGTATTTACACTTTCTGACACTGTCACATAGAGTAATGACTGAAGCGTTCAACCGATTCGCCTTTTCGACGTTTAAATCGGCTGAAAATGCGTTTTTTCTCACGTGTAGACTTTGATGAAAATTATCAGAACTCGAAAAATACATTTTATTTGGGCCTAAAACTGGTTGACAAACAAGACTTTAGCAGCACATACTAGTTTATCATTGTATTTAAACTGTCTGACACTGTCACATAGAGTAATGACTGAAGTGTTTAACCGTTCCGCCAAATCGACGTTTAAATCGACTGAAAATGCGTTTTTTCCCACGTGTAGACTTTGATGAAAATTATCTGAACTCGAAAAATACATTTTATATGGGCCTAAAACTGGTTGACAAACAAGACCTAGCAGCACATACTAGTTCATCATTGTATTTAAACTGACTGACACTGTCACATAGAGTAATGACTGAAGCGTTTAACCGTTCCGCCAAATCGACGTTTAAATCGACTGAAAATGCGTTTTTTCCCACGTGTAGACATTGATGAAAATTATCATAACTCGAAAAATACATTTTATATGGGCCTAAAACTGGTTGACAAACAAGACTTTAGCTGCACATACTAGTTTATCATTGTATTTAAACTGTCTTTGAGAAAGACTTAAGAAGCACATAATTGTTCCTCATATTAATTAAAGTTATATGGTGTACTGCAGCATTCAAAATCATGCACCTACAAAGAGACAATTGTTCGGTGTTTCTCTAATTCAGCTAGACAGCAAATTGTCCAAACTTCTGAAAATGATCATAACTCGAAAAATACATTTTATATGGACCTAAAACTGTTTGACAAACAACACTTTAGCAGCACATACTAGTTGATCATTGTATTTAAACTGTTTGACACTGTCACATAGAGTAATGACTGAAGCGTTTAACCGTTCCACCAAATCGACGTTAAAATCGGCTTAAAATGCATTTTTTCCCACATGTGTAGACTTTGATGAAAATTATCAGAACTCGAAAAATACATTTTATATGGGCCTAAAACTGGTTGACAAACAACACTTTAGCAGCACATACTAGTTCATCATTGTATTTAAATTGTCTGACACTGTCACATGGAGTAATGACTGAAGCGTTTAACCGATTCGCCTTTTCGACGTTTAAATCGACTGAAAATGCGTTTTTTCCCACATGTGTAGAATTTGATGAAAATTATCAGAACTCGAAAAATACATTTTATATGGGCCTAAAACTGGTTGACAAACAAGACTTTAGCTGCACATACTAGTTTATCATTGTATTTAAACTGTCTTTGAGAAAGACTTAAGAAGCAAAATAATTGCTCCTCATATTAATTAAAGTTATATGGTGTACTGCAGCATTCTGAATCATTCACCTACAAAGAGACAATGGTTCGGTGTTTCTCTAA
The DNA here is from genome assembly GCF_960531495.2 of Zeus faber. NCBI lineage: Eukaryota > Metazoa > Chordata > Actinopteri > Zeiformes > Zeidae > Zeus > Zeus faber. Next base: position 59,252 of record NW_028293080.1, on the reverse strand, counting down.
TTCAGCTCGACAGCAAATCGTCCAAAGTTCTGAATATGATCATAACTCCACAAATACATGTTAGATGGGCCTAGAACTCTGTGAGAAACACTTAAGAAGCACATAATAGTTCATCATATTAATTAAATTTCTATGCTGTACTGCAGTATACTGAATCATGCACCTACAAAGAAACAATTGTTCGGTGTTTCTCTAATTCAGCTAGACAGCAAATCGTCCAAAGTTCTGAATATGATCATAACTCCACAAATACATGTTAGATGGGCCTAGAACTCTGTGAGAAACACTTAAGAAGCACATAATAGTTCATCATATTAATTAAATTTCTATGCTGTACTGCAGCATTCTGAATCATTCACCTACAAAGAGACAATGGTTCGGTGTTTCTCTAATTCAGCTCGACAGCAAATCGTCCAAAGTTCTGAAAATGATCATAACTCGAAAAATCCATTTTATAAGGGCCTAAAACTGGCTGACAAACAACACTTTAGCAGCACATACTAGTTTATCATTGTATTTAAACTGTCTGACACTGTCACATAGAGTAATGACTGAAGCGTTTAACCGTTCCACCAAATCGACGTTAAAATCAGCTGAAAATGCATTTTTTCCCACATGTGTAGACTTTGATGAAAATTATCAGAACTCGAAAAATACATTTTATATGGGCCTAAAACTGGTTGACAAACAAGACATAAGCAGCACATACTAGTTCATCATTGTATTTAAACTGTCTTTGAGAAAGACTTAAGAAGCAAAATAATTGTTCCTCATATTAATTAAAGTTATATGGTGTACTGCAGCATTCTGAATCATTCACCTACAAAGAGACAATGGTTCGGTGTTTCTCTAATTCAGCTAGACAGCAAATCGTCCAAACTTCTGAAAATGATCATAACTCGAAAAATACATTTTATATGGACCTAAAACTGTTTGACAAACAACACTTTAGCAGCACATACTAGTTGATCATTGTATTTAAACTGTTTGACACTGTCACATAGAGTAATGACTGAAGCGTTTAACCGTTCCACCAAATCGACGTTAAAATCGGCTTAAAATGCATTTTTTCCCACATGTGTAGACTTTGATGAAAATTATCAGAACTCGAAAAATACATTTTATATGGGCCTAAAACTGGTTGACAAACAACACTTTAGCAGCACATACTAGTTCATCATTGTATTTAAATTGTCTGACACTGTCACATGGAGTAATGACTGAAGCGTTTAACCGATTCGCCTTTTCGACGTTTAAATCGACTGAAAATGCGTTTTTTCCCACATGTGTAGAATTTGATGAAAATTATCAGAACTCGAAAAATACATTTTATATGGGCCTAAAACTGGTTGACAAACAAGACTTTAGCTGCACATACTAGTTTATCATTGTATTTAAACTGTCTTTGAGAAAGACTTAAGAAGCAAAATAATTGCTCCTCATATTAATTAAAGTTATATGGTGTACTGCAGCATTCTGAATCATTCACCTACAAAGAGACAATGGTTCGGTGTTTCTCTAATTCAGCTCGACAGCAAATCGTCCAAAGTTCTGAATATGATCATAACTCCACAAATACATGTTAGATGGGCCTAGAACTCTGTGAGAAACACTTAAGAAGCACATAATAGTTCATCATATTAATTAAATTTCTATGCTGTACTGCAGTATACTGAATCATGCACCTACAAAGAAACAATTGTTCGGTGTTTCTCTAATTCAGCTAGACAGCAAATCGTCCAAAGTTCTGAATATGATCATAACTCCACAAATACATGTTAGATGGGCCTAGAACTCTGTGAGAAACACTTAAGAAGCACATAATAGTTCATCATATTAATTAAATTTCTATGCTGTACTGCAGCATTCTGAATCATTCACCTACAAAGAGACAATGGTTCGGTGTTTCTCTAATTCAGCTCGACAGCAAATCGTCCAAAGTTCTGAAAATGATCATAACTCGAAAAATCCATTTTATAAGGGCCTAAAACTGGCTGACAAACAACACTTTAGCAGCACATACTAGTTTATCATTGTATTTAAACTGTCTGACACTGTCACATAGAGTAATGACTGAAGCGTTTAACCGTTCCACCAAATCGACGTTAAAATCAGCTGAAAATGCATTTTTTCCCACATGTGTAGACTTTGATGAAAATTATCAGAACTCGAAAAATACATTTTATATGGGCCTAAAACTGGTTGACAAACAAGACATAAGCAGCACATACTAGTTCATCATTGTATTTAAACTGTCTTTGAGAAAGACTTAAGAAGCAAAATAATTGTTCCTCATATTAATTAAAGTTATATGGTGTACTGCAGCATTCTGAATCATTCACCTACAAAGAGACAATGGTTCGGTGTTTCTCTAATTCAGCTCGACAGCAAATCGTCCAAAGTTCTGAAAATGATCATAACTCCACAAATACATGTTAGATGGGCCTAGAACTCTGTGAGAAACACTTAAGAAGCACATAATAGTTCATCATATTAATTAAATTTCTATGCTGTACTGCAGTATTCTGAATCATGCGCCTACAAAGAGACAATGGTTCGGTGTTTCTCTAATTCAGCTAGACAGCAAACGGTCCAAAGTTCGGAAAATTATCAGAACTCGAAAAATACATTTTATTTGGGCCTAAAACTGGTTGACAAACAAGACTTTAGCAGCACATACTAGTTTATCATTGTATTTAAACTGTCTGACACTGTCACATAGAGTAATGACTGAAGTGTTTAACCGTTCCGCCAAATCGACGTTTAAATCGACTGAAAATGCGTTTTTTCCCACATGTGTAGACTTTGATGAAAATTATCAGAACTCGAAAAATACATTTTATATGGGCCTAAAACTGGTTGACAAACAAGACTTTAGCAGCACATACTAGTTCATCATTGTATTTAAACTGTCTTTGAGAAAGACTTAAGAAGCACATAATAGTTCCTCATATTAATTAAAGTTATATGGTGTACTGCAGCATTCAAAATCATGCACCTACAAAGAGACAATTGTTCGGTGTTTCTCTAATTCAGCTAGACAGCAAATCGTCCAAAGTTCTGAAAATGATCATAACTCGAAAAATACATTTTATATGGACCTAAAACTGTTTGACAAACAACACTTTAGCAGCACATACTAGTTTATCATTGTATTTAAACTGTCTGACACTGTCACATAGAGTAATGACTGAAGCGTTTAACCGTTCCGCCAAATCGACGTTAAAATCGGCTGAAAATGCGTTTTTTCCCACGTGTAGACTTTGATGAAAATTATCAGAACTCGAAAAATACATTTTATATGGGCCTAAAACTGTTTGACAAACAACACTTTAGCAGCACATACTAGTTGATCATTGTATTTAAACTGTCTGACACTGTCACATAGAGTAATGACTGAAGCGTTTAACCGTTCCACCAAATCGACGTTAAAATCGGCTTAAAATGCATTTTTTCCCACATGTGTAGACTTTGATGAAAATTATCAGAACTCGAAAAATACATTTTATATGGGCCTAAAACTGGTTGACAAACAACACTTTAGCAGCACATACTAGTTTATCATTGTATTTAAACTGTCTTTGAGAAAGACTTAAGAAGCACATAATAGTTCCTCATATTCATTAAAGTTATATGGTGTACTGCAGCATTCTAAATCATGCGCCTACAAAGAGACAATGGTTCGGTGTTTCTCTAATTCAGCTAGACAGCAAACGGTCCAAAGTTCGGAAAATGATCATAACTCGAAAAATACATTTTATATGGGCCTAAAACTGGTTGGCAAACAACACTTTAGCAGCACATACTAGTTTATCATTGTATTTACACTTTCTGACACTGTCACAAGGAGTAATGACTGAAGCGTTCAACCGATTCGCCTTTTCGACGTTTAAATCGGCTGAAAATGCGTTTTTTCTCACGTGTAGACTTTGATGAAAATTATCAGAATTCGAAAAATACATTTTATTTGGGCCTAAAACTGGTTGACAAACAAGACTTTAGCAGCACATACTAGTTTATCATTGTATTTAAACTGTCTGACACTGTCACATAGAGTAATGACTGAAGTGTTTAACCGTTCCGCCAAATCGACGTTTAAATCGACTGAAAATGCGTTTTTTCCCACGTGTAGACTTTGATGAAAATTATCTGAACTCGAAAAATACATTTTATATGGGCCTAAAACTGGTTGACAAACAAGACTTTAGCAGCACATACTAGTTCATCATTGTATTTAAACTGACTGACACTGTCACATAGAGTAATGACTGAAGCGTTTAACCGTTCCGCCAAATCGACGTTTAAATCGACTGAAAATGCGTTTTTTCCCACGTGTAGACATTGATGAAAATTATCATAACTCGAAAAATACGTTTTATATGGGCCTAAAACTGGTTGACAAACAAGACTTTAGCTGCACATACTAGTTTATCATTGTATTTAAACTGTCTTTGAGAAAGACTTAAGAAGCACATAATTGTTCCTCATATTAATTAAAGTTATATGGTGTACTGCAGCATTCAAAATCATGCACCTACAAAGAGACAATTGTTCGGTGTTTCTCTAATTCAGCTAGACAGCAAATCGTCCAAAGTTCTGAAAATGATCATAACTCGAAAAATACATTTTATATGGACCTAAAACTGTTTGACAAACAACACTTTAGCAGCACATACTAGTTTATCATTGTATTTAAACTGTCTGACACTGTCACATAGAGTAATGACTGAAGCGTTTAACCGTTCCGCCAAATCAACGTTAAAATCGGCTGAAAATGCGTTTTTTCCCACGTGTAGACTTTGATGAAAATTATCAGAACTCGAAAAATACATTTTATATGGGCCTAAAACTGGTTGACAAACAACACTTTAGCAGCACATACTAGTTCATCATTGTATTTAAACTGTCTGACACTGTCACATGGAGTAATGACTGAAGCGTTTAACCGATTCGCCTTTTCGACGTTTAAATCGACTGAAAATGCGTTTTTTCCCACATGTGTAGACTTTGATGAAAATTATCAGAACTCGAAAAATACATTTTATATGGGCCTAAAACTGGTTGACAAACAAGACTTTAGCAGCACATACTAGTTTATCATTGTATTTAAACTGTCTTTGAGAAAGACTTAAGAAGCACATAATAGTTCCTCATATTCATTAAAGTTATATGGTGTACTGCAGCATTCTAAATCATGCGCCTACAAAGAGACAATGGTTCGGTGTTTCTCTAATTCAGCTAGACAGCAAACGGTCCAAAGTTCGGAAAATGATCATAACTCGAAAAATACATTTTATATGGGCCTAAAACTGGTTGACAAACAAGACTTTAGCTGCACATACTAGTTTATCATTGTATTTAAACTGTCTTTGAGAAAGACTTAAGAAGCAAAATAATTGTTCCTCATATTAAATAAAGTTATATGGTGTACTGCAGCATTCTGAATCATTCACCTACAAAGAGACAATGGTTCGGTGTTTCTCTAATTCAGCTCGACAGCAAATCGTCCAAAGATCTGAATATGATCATAACTCCACAAATACATGTTAGATGGGCCTAGAACTCTGTGAGAAACACTTAAGAAGCACATAATAGTTCATCATATTAATTAAATTTCTATGCTGTACTGCAGTATACTGAATCATGCACCTACAAAGAAACAATTGTTCGGTGTTTCTCTAATTCAGCTCGACAGCAAATCGTCCAATGTTCTGAAAATGATCATAACTCGAAAAATACATTTTATAAGGGCCTAAAACTGGCTGACAAACAACACTTTAGCAGCACATACTAGTTTATCATTGTATTTAAACTGTCTGACACTGTCACATAGAGTAATGACTGAAGCGTTTAACCGTTCCGCCAAATCGACGTTTAAATCGACTGAAAATGCGTTTTTTCCCACGTGTAGACATTGATGAAAATTATCATAACTCGAAAAATACATTTTATATGGGCCTAAAACTGGTTGACAAACAAGACTTTAGCTGCACATACTAGTTTATCATTGTATTTAAACTGTCTTTGAGAAAGACTTAAGAAGCACATAATTGTTCCTCATATTAATTAAAGTTATATGGTGTACTGCAGCATTCAAAATCATGCACCTACAAAGAGACAATTGTTCGGTGTTTCTCTAATTCAGCTAGACAGCAAATCGTCCAAAGTTCTGAAAATGATCATAACCCGAAAAATACATTTTATATGGACCTAAAACTGTTTGACAAACAACACTTTAGCAGCACATACTAGTTTATCATTGTATTTAAACTGTCTGACACTGTCACATAGAGTAATGACTGAAGCGTTTAACCGTTCCGCCAAATGGACGTTAAAATCGGCTGAAAATGCGTTTTTTCCCACGTGTAGACTTTGATGAAAATTATCAGAACTCGAAAAATACATTTTATATGGGCCTAAAACTGTTTGACAAACAACACTTTAGTAGCACATACTAGTTTATCATTGTATTTAAACTGTCTTTGAGAAAGACTTAAGAAGCACATAATTGTTCCTCATATTAATTAAAGTTATATGCTGTACTGCAGCATTCAAAATCATGCACCTACAAAGAGACAATTGTTCGGTGTTTCTCTAATTCAGCTAGACAGCAAATCGTCCAAAGTTCTGAAAATGATCATAACTCGAAAAATACATTTTATATGGACCTAAAACTGTTTGACAAACAACACTTTAGCAGCACATACTAGTTTATCATTGTATTTAAACTGTCTGACACTGTCACATAGAGTAATGACTGAAGCGTTCAACCGTTCCGCCAAATCGACGTTAAAATCGGCTGAAAATGCGTTTTTTCCCACGTGTAGACTTTGATGAAAATTATCATAACTCGAAAAATACATTTTATATGGGCCTAAAACTGTTTGACAAACAACACTTTAGCAGCACATACTAGTTGATCATTGTATTTAAACTGTCTGACACTGTCACATAGAGTAATGACTGAAGCGTTTAACCGTTCCACCAAATCGACGTTAAAATCGGCTTAAAATGCATTTTTTCCCACATGTGTAGACTTTGATGAAAATTATCAGAACTCGAAAAATACATTTTATATGGGCCTAAAACTGGTTGACAAACAACACTTTAGCAGCACATACTAGTTTATCATTGTATTTAAACTGTCTTTGAGAAAGACTTAAGAAGCACATAATAGTTCCTCATATTCATTAAAGTTATATGGTGTACTGCAGCATTCTAAATCATGCGCCTACAAAGAGACAATGGTTCGGTGTTTCTCTAATTCAGCTAGACAGCAAACGGTCCAAAGTTCGGAAAATGATCATAACTCGAAAAATACATTTTATATGGGCCTAAAACTGGTTGGCAAACAACACTTTAGCAGCACATACTAGTTTATCATTGTATTTACACTTTCTGACACTGTCACATAGAGTAATGACTGAAGCGTTCAACCGATTCGCCTTTTCGACGTTTAAATCGGCTGAAAATGCGTTTTTTTCTCACGTGTAGACTTTGATGAAAATTATCAGAACTCGAAAAATACATTTTATTTGGGCCTAAAACTGGTTGACAAACAAGACTTTAGCAGCACATACTAGTTCATCATTGTATTTAAACTGTCTGACACTGTCACATGGAGTAATGACTGAAGCGTTTAACCGATTCGCCTTTTCGACGTTTAAATCGACTGAAAATGCGTTTTTTCCCACATGTGTAGACTTTGATGAAAATTATCAGAACTCGAAAAATACATTTTATATGGGCCTAAAACTGGTTGACAAACAAGACTTTAGCAGCACATACTAGTTTATCATTGTATTTAAACTGTCTTTGAGAAAGACTTAAGAAGCACATAATAGTTCCTCATATTCATTAAAGTTATATGGTGTACTGCAGCATTCTAAATCATGCGCCAACAAAGAGACAATGGTTCGGTGTTTCTCTAATTCAGCTAGACAGCAAACGGTCCAAAGTTCGGAAAATGATCATAACTCGAAAAATACATTTTATATGGGCCTAAAACTGGTTGGCAAACAACACTTTAGCAGCACATACTAGTTTATCATTGTATTTACACTTTCTGACACTGTCACATAGAGTAATGACTGAAGCGTTCAACCGATTCGCCTTTTCGACGTTTAAATCGGCTGAAAATGCGTTTTTTCTCACGTGTAGACTTTGATGAAAATTATCAGAACTCGAAAAATACATTTTATTTGGGCCTAAAACTGGTTGACAAACAAGACTTTAGCAGCACATACTAGTTTATCATTGTATTTAAACTGTCTGACACTGTCACATAGAGTAATGACTGAAGTGTTTAACCGTTCCGCCAAATCGACGTTTAAATCGACTGAAAATGCGTTTTTTCCCACGTGTAGACTTTGATGAAAATTATCTGAACTCGAAAAATACATTTTATATGGGCCTAAAACTGGTTGACAAACAAGACATTAGCAGCACATACTAGTTCATCATTGTATTTAAACTGACTGACACTGTCACATAGAGTAATGACTGAAGCGTTTAACCGTTCCGCCAAATCGACGTTTAAATCGACTGAAAATGCGTTTTTTCCCACGTGTAGACATTGATGAAAATTATCATAACTCGAAAAATACATTTTATATGGGCCTAAAACTGGTTGACAAACAAGACTTTAGCTGCACATACTAGTTTATCATTGTATTTAAACTGTCTTTGAGAAAGACTTAAGAAGCACATAATTGTTCCTCATATTAATTAAAGTTATATGGTGTACTGCAGCATTCAAAATCATGCACCTACAAAGAGACAATTGTTCGGTGTTTCTCTAATTCAGCTAGACAGCAAATCGTCCAAAGTTCTGAAAATGATCATAACTCGAAAAATACATTTTATATGGACCTAAAACTGTTTGACAAACAACACTTTAGCAGCACATACTAGTTGATCATTGTATTTAAACTGTCTGACACTGTCACATAGAGTAATGACTGAAGCGTTTAACCGTTCCACCAAATCGACGTTAAAATCGGCTTAAAATGCATTTTTTCCCACATGTGTAGACTTTGATGAAAATTATCAGAACTCGAAAAATACATTTTATATGGGCCTAAAACTGGTTGACAAACAACACTTTAGCAGCACATACTAGTTCATCATTGTATTTAAATTGTCTGACACTGTCACATGGAGTAATGACTGAAGCGTTTAACCGATTCGCCTTTTCGACGTTTAAATCGACTGAAAATGCGTTTTTTCCCACATGTGTAGAATTTGATGAAAATTATCAGAACTCGAAAAATACATTTTATATGGGCCTAAAACTGGTTGACAAACAAGACTTTAGCTGCACATACTAGTTTATCATTGTATTTAAACTGTCTTTGAGAAAGACTTAAGAAGCAAAATAATTGCTCCTCATATTAATTAAAGTTATATGGTGTACTGCAGCATTCTGAATCATTCACCTACAAAGAGACAATGGTTCGGTGTTTCTCTAATTCAGCTCGACAGCAAATCGTCCAAAGTTCTGAATATGATCATAACTCCACAAATACATGTTAGATGGGCCTAGAACTCTGTGAGAAACACTTAAGAAGCACATAATAGTTCATCATATTAATTAAATTTCTATGCTGTACTGCAGTATACTGAATCATGCACCTACAAAGAAACAATTGTTCGGTGTTTCTCTAATTCAGCTAGACAGCAAATCGTCCAAAGTTCTGAATATGATCATAACTCCACAAATACATGTTAGATGGGCCTAGAACTCTGTGAGAAACACTTAAGAAGCACATAATAGTTCATCATATTAATTAAATTTCTATGCTGTACTGCAGCATTCTGAATCATTCACCTACAAAGAGACAATGGCTCGGTGTTTCTCTAATTCAGCTCGACAGCAAATCGTCCAAAGTTCTGAAAATGATCATAACTCGAAAAATCCATTTTATAAGGGCCTAAAACTGGCTGACAAACAACACTTTAGCAGCACATACTAGTTTATCATTGTATTTAAACTGTCTGACACTGTCACATAGAGTAATGACTGAAGCGTTTAACCGTTCCACCAAATCGACGTTAAAATCAGCTGAAAATGCATTTTTTCCCACATGTGTAGACTTTGATGAAAATTATCAGAACTCGAAAAATACATTTTATATGGGCCTAAAACTGGTTGACAAACAAGACATAAGCAGCACATACTAGTTCATCATTGTATTTAAACTGTCTTTGAGAAAGACTTAAGAAGCAAAATAATTGTTCCTCATATTAATTAAAGTTATATGGTGTACTGCAGCATTCTGAATCATTCACCAACAAAGAGACAATGGTTCGGTGTTTCTCTAATTCAGCTAGACAGCAAACGGTCCAAAGTTCGGAAAATTATCAGAACTCGAAAAATACATTTTATTTGGGCCTAAAACTGGTTGACAAACAAGACTTTAGCAGCACATACTAGTTTATCATTGTATTTAAACTGTCTGACACTGTCACATAGAGTAATGATTGAAGTGTTTAACCGTTCCGCCAAATCGACGTTTAAATCGACTGAAAATGCGTTTTTTCCCACGTGTAGACTTTGATGAAAATTATCTGAACTCGAAAAATACATTTTATATGTGCCTAAAACTGGTTGACAAACAAGACTTTAGCAGCACATACTAGTTCATCATTGTATTTAAACTGACTGACACTGTCACATAGAGTAATGACTGAAGCGTTCAAACGATTCGCCTTTTCGACGTTTAAATCGGCTGAAAATGCGTTTTTTCTCACGTGTAGACTTTGATGAAAATTATCAGAACTCGAAAAATACATTTTATTTGGGCCTAAAACTGGTTGACAAACAAGACTTTAGCAGCACATACTAGTTTATCATTGTATTTAAACTGTCTGACACTGTCACATGGAGTAATGACTTAAGCGTTTAACCGATTCGCCTTGTCGACGTTTAAATCGACTGAAAATGCGTTTTTTCCCACGTGTAGACTTTGATGAAAATTATCAGAACTCGAAAAATACATTTTATATGGGCCTAAAACTGGTTGACAAACAAGACTTTAGCAGCACATACTAGTTTATCATTGTATTTAAACTGTCTTTGAGAAAGACTTAAGAAGCACATAATAGTTCCTCATATTCATTAAAGTTATATGGTGTACTGCAGCATTCTAAATCATGCGCCAACGAAGAGACAATGGTTCGGTGTTTCTCTAATTCAGCTAGACAGCAAACGGTCCAAAGTTCGGAAAATGATCATAACTCGAAAAATACATTTTATATGGGCCTAAAACTGGTTGGCAAACAACACATTAGCAGCACATACTAGTTTATCATTGTATTTACACTTTCTGACACTGTCACATAGAGTAATGACTGAAGCGTTCAACCGATTCGCCTTTTCGACGTTTAAATCGGCTGAAAATGCGTTTTTTCTCACGTGTAGACTTTGATGAAAATTATCAGAACTCGAAAAATACATTTTATTTGGGCCTAAAACTGGTTGACAAACAAGACTTTAGCAGCACATACTAGTTTATCATTGTATTTAAACTGTCTTTAGGAAAGACTTAAGAAGCACATAATTGTTCCTCATATTAATTAAAGTTATATGGTGTACTGCAGCATTCAAAATCATGCACCTACAAAGAGACAATTGTTCGGTGTTTCTCTAATTCAGCTAGACAGCAAATCGTCCAAAGTTCTGAACATGATCATAACTCGAAAAATACATTTTAAATGGGCCTAAAACTGTTTGAAAAACAACACTTTAGCAGCACATACTAGTTTATCATTGTATTTAAACTGTCTGACACTGTCACATAGTAATGACTGAAGCGTTTAACCGTTCCGCCAAATCGACGTTTAAATCGGCTGAAAATGCGTTTTTTCCCACATGTGTAGACTTTGATGAAAATGATCATAACTCGAGAAATACATTTTATATGGGCCTAAAACTGGTTGACAAACAACACTTTAGCAGCACATACTAGTTTATCATTGTATTTAAACTGTCTTTGAGAAAGACTTAAGCACATAATTGTTCCTCATATTAATTAAAATTATATGGTGTACTGCAGCATTCTGAATCATTCACCTATAAAGAGACATTGGTTCGGTGTTTCTCTAATTCAGCAAGGCAGCAAACCGTCCAAAATTCTGAAAATACTCATAACTCGAAAAATACATTTTATATGAGCCTAAAACTCGTTGACAGACAACACTTTAGCAGCACATACTAGTTCATCATAGTATTTAAACTGTCTGACACTGTCGCACAGAGTAATGACTGTAGCGTTTAACCGATCCGCCTTTTCGGCGTTTAAATCGGCTGAAAATGCGTTTTTTCCCACATGTGCAGACGTTGATAAAAATAATCATTACTCGAAAAATAAATGTTAGAAGGACCTACAACTGTTTGACAAACAACACTTTAGCAGCACATACTAGTTCATCATAGTATTTAAACTGCCTGACACTGTCACACAGAGTAATGACTGTAGCGTTTAACCGATCCGCCTTTTCGACGTTTAAATGGGCTGAAAATGCGTTTTTTAACTCGACAAATACATGTTTGACCTTTTGTCTGATCCTGCCACACAGAGTAATTCGTGGAGATTTTATTTTTTATTTATTTATTTTCAACCCATCCTGTCAGCATGCTGGGCATACAACAAAGAGTATTTGCATGCCATTGCATCTAGGACGGAGTTAGTCCGCAAGTGTAGCTCAAGTTCTCCACCTGCAATGCAACACTTTATTAATTCTTAAATCATCAAGAACTGCTGCAATAATTCTGTCCAGTGGATGACCTGTAGGATGACAAGAGCACAGTTTTTGGTCAAAGAGAACCACCACCAACCCCCCTCTTTGGAAAACTATTTGTCATGTTTGGGTCTATAAACAACTGATCACTACCCCAAGAGGGAGAGAATCATGGCCGGTGAGACAATTAAACATAGAACCTGAAAACATTTACACAAAAAAATTAACATTGGACGACAACATGTAATGAAAAACAGTTGATTAGGTCCAGGAAAACTGGAATGACAAATGGTCACCTGGCCTCTTCCTGTCATAGTTATGGCAGTAAATGAGGGAGAAAAGGAGAGTAATGCAACCAGAAGGCTGCTGGGGTGCATTCAAAGAAGGTGTGGTGGTGTGTGCATGTGTGTGTGTGTGTGTGTGATAGGACCGCCTGTCTGTCCATCCCGGAAAACCCCAGTGCTAAATGTGTACTGTTGCCTATTGCAGTCAAAATTGCGGGGTTGGGGATGCAAGTCCTTCAGGCAAGTCGACCCTGAATCACTCACACCCCTCCTGCCCCGCAGACCCTGGTCTGGTGGAGTGTTGCTTGGAGTAGGATTCGTGTGCGAGTGTATGCATTCTAAGCCAATATGAGTCGGATTAACATTTCGTAACGGACGAGAAGCACGCTGGGGCAGGAGCGTGACAGGCAAGATGGCAGCTGCCCGCTGCATCCCCACCTATATAGCTTGCACCCCACCCATCCCGCAAGCCCTAGGCCTATTGTGTGGTGTATTTGTGAATATAAGTTTTGGCACTGGGAGAGATAGGCGAATCGCGACCAGATCGATGCAGGGGCGCGGCGCCCAAACACACAACCACGCCCCACACCAACACAGTGTGGGGCGCACATACAAGCTTTTAACCTAACCGCCTTTTCAGCATTTTAAATCGTCTGACAATACGTTATCTTCTATCTTCTCTCTTCTATCCTCCTTTCCCTCATGAAAATGAGGGAGTGGATGAAGGTAGAGTGTACAGCTCGATCCGGCGTAGTAAGTTGAGTAAGTAAAGGACGTTTATGAAAATGAAAGATGAAGTTGGTTAAAACCCATCCCCCCATCCCCAATTGGTTAAAACCAATTAGGATTTTTATTGGAAGAAAACAAAGAAAATAAAAGGAGTTTATTCCAAAAAATGGGTGGAGCTATGCCCCATAAATTCAGATGTGCCGAGGAGCTAACTTCATTCTGAACCTACAGAAGACCCTGACACAAAGTAGGAACAAAAAAAAAAGTGCGCTCCTGTCTCTGGGTACTTATTGCAAGAGTGTTTAGCTCGCTGTATAGCCAAGTACAGCTACATGTGGTGAGGGCTTAAGAGTAAAAAGATTGGCCTCACCTCAAGGCATTGCTGAGAGCAATGATGTCAGAACACCCAGGGCCCACGGAACCCTCAGACCCCTCGGAAGGCTGAGGCTCCACAGAACTCGTGGGCCCAAACAGACAGCCAGGCTTGGAGGAACGGGCAAAAGGCCTGGACCGCAGTGGCAGTACAACTTTGAGTGCGCAAAGCGGGCTTGGCAACGCATCCAGCAGGTCCTTCAAGTCGGCCAACAAGGCCATTAAGTCGGGCCAATAAGACCCTTAAATTAGCCAGCAGGTCTATCAAGTCCAGAAGGTGAAACGTCAGTGCAATCACAGTGGCATGCGCTAGAGCCGCAGTTGCACGTATGTAGGCTGTGAGAGAAAAATGCACATGATCAACTATTTGAATGAGGTTTTACATGTTTTATACAGGACAATAGCCTTTTGTATGTTACTTAGTTATAAAACTCATTGTCTATGGGTTTTTATGAGTCACTCAGAGTTAATATAAAGAGACAAAAAAATTGTCTGTGTGTGTCTGTGTGTAAAAACTGTCTAAAACATTTCAGTTGTAGTATTGGAAAAACCAGACCACATTCCATCCTTCACTTAACCTTGTGTGGAGATAAGGATAAGGACAAGAGGGACTTAAAAGAGCGTTGTGTGTTTGTTTTATGGTACAGTAGGATTGTGTCTGTGACCGAAGTTTGACTGTTAAATCACTGTTTGGGGGAACACCCAGGGATATGACTGAGGATCAGAGTTGTAAATGACACCTGACACACAACCTCTCTTTGGTATAAAGCCCTCTTCGTCAGTAATAGGGGTAGACTGATCAGAACACTGCTTTGAAGCATGACGGTATCTTTCTCTTTATTTTGCAGAATAAATATCTTTAATACTCTCAGTTTTGTTTTCCTGTAGCGGGCAGATTAACCTCACCGACCACCTAGGATAATTTATCCAACAATCTGGCGACGATGATGAGACTCTCTTCATGTCCAGGTTGTGTGCCCAGCGGCAGTCAGAGACCGGCCGTAAGATATCCAACAAGGAGTCGTCTGGACAGGTCCAGCAAAGGCAACACAAGATTCCCGAAAAGTGAAGGTGACGACTCACTGAGATATTGTTCCGATCAGGGAAGATCTGAGTAAGCTTAAAGATTGAATCAATCTAGAGCAGGGGTCGGGAACCTATGGCTCGCGAGCCAATTACGGCTCTTTTGATGACGGTATATGGCTCGCATACAATTTTGAGCTAAAATTTTTCATCACAATTAACAAGTAATAAATTATTATTCTGTGTCATTTTAAAGTAAAACAGGTAAGAGAAATTACAACTTGAAAATAAAATTCAAAATATAAATGTGGCGGACAAAGTAGTCAAGCACCGGCTGCGGACAACATAAAGACTCCGGGGCGCCATTTACTCGGCGCCCTGCCCCTACCGGGTCTCTGCTCAGGCGCAACTTGTGGAAGTCTCTGCCCACAGGTAAGGGCTTAGGGAAGGAGATGGCTGTGGTGCGCCGACATGGCGAAAGTTTTACTGTTCATTTCAACTTGCGGCACGCAGGCCACAATTATATGTATCACTGAGGATCATTATAATAATTGTGGATAATAATGATCCTCTTGGGAGCAGGAGGAATGGCGTTCCACTGCTGGACTGCTTACGAGCCCATGCGCCGATCCCCTCTGTAAGACAGACAAACATTAAGAAAACTCCCTGCCTCGAGTCGGACCAATCAGCTGAACAAAAGTGGACAGAAGTCGAAAAAACTTCAATATGTATGTGACAAATAATCTCTTGAACTTGAACTTGAACTTGAAACTGAAGACCAGCTGATTCTTAAAACTTGGAACGAGCGTCCCGTCACACAGCACACAATGCAGCGTGTGAGTAATGCCGTATTGACCATGTTTGGCTTTACAAATGCATGTGAGCAGTCTTTCTCGCATCTGAGAAACATTAAGACCATCCTACGCTTAAGTTTAACTGATGGAAGCCTCAACGCCTGCATTAAGCTTAACCTCACAACGTATGATCCAGACTAGAAGGCCATCAGCAAAACGAAGGAGCACCAGAAGTTGCATTAATGGTAAAAAGTATTTCATTTATTATTGGTTAGCTACAGTATAAGAACAATATTATGAAGAAGAATAAAGAGAAATGTATTATATAGAGGGCTTTTTTAAGTACTCAGAGATGTGTTGTACATTAAAAATGTATGCCTTACTTATGAAGTAGCCAATTTTGCATTGATCAAGAGAATCGTGGTTTTTGTCTGTTTATTTGCTTTATGTTATCCAATAATAAAATCGACATTATTAAATACATGATTATTATAGATTATTCTTGACCCATCCTAGCAAAAGCGTTGAATGAATGAATCCTTGGGTGATTGAAATGGTGTTTGAGGCGTGTGACCGCCTGGACGATGGATCACTCTGGAGCACGTATGGATGAGATGAGTTCGGAGACATTTTATCAGTGTCTCGGGGTATGTTTAGCTACATGGCTGATGAAAATCGCGATTAAAAACAAGCAAATGTATAAATGTGAGATACAGTAAGCATAGTATGTGTGTTGTACACAACATGTCAAACTAGTTTCCCACAGGAGTCCTTGGTTTAAAAGTAGCGTTATAATCTAAATATCTGGTAGGATTTCTGGAAAGGATACTGTAAGGCTTTAAATTTATTTGAAAAAAATATAACAAGGCGAGAGAGCTGTAAAGTTAGTTGACAGGCTGAAATGATTATGGAAGTTGATGTGAAAGACAATGAAAGTGGGAAAGTTAGCAAATGATGCATTTGGGATTCTTTGTTAAGGATGGAAGTTGGAGCAAAGAGAGTTGTAAAAGTCATTTTAGTAAAATATTGGTTCAGCAGAGGAAGCTAGCTAACTTATGAGTTAACCCGGACTAACTTCCGGGTGCGCCGTAGTATGGACACACCGGCTCTGCATTCAACTCTTAGTTTTGTGTTTATTACTATTTGTATTGTTCTTATTTTTGCATGCAGTGCACTGTCGCTATTACAATATGAACGACAAGCACTCCTGGACGTCTGTTCGACACCTCATACGGACTTTTTCGCAACTTACCGGAGTACGTACTAAGATCTCTTTGTCCTGCCGCCACTGTGTTTACCAATACGCCGACGGAGGAGAAAGACAAGAGGAAAACCTGCCGGAATTCTATGCAGATCTCGGAGGAGATACTAAAAAAGTGAATAGGTTTGATCTTGAGTGTGTAAAGTTTTGTGATTTTTCGAGTTTCTTAAGGCCCCAAAAGTCAGGTTAACACTTCAATTCAACACAGTGCCATGCCCACATTGTGTGACGAAAACCCAATGTTTTAATAAATTTAATCCCCAAAGTGTCTTGTAGACACTCGCGAACTTTGAAGTCGATCTGATGAATCCCCTAGGAGTTTGCGCACATTAAATCCAATATGGCCACCTTCCTGTTGGTTGGGTGTCGGTCATGGCGGCAATATAATTTTTTTTGAGTCTAGTGATGTTACATTAATATACCCAATTTCATGTTAAAAAGTGAATAGGTTTGATGTTTTGAAATTTTCAACAGGGCGTGTCCGGTCATTTTGCCATGCCCAAGCACGGAACCCATAGAATATCAATTGCCACACTGGGACTGACGAGTGCACAAAGTTTCGTGAATTTCCAAGTATCTTTTGGAACATGAAATTTAACGTGTTGCCACGCCCACACCGTGTGCCAAAAAATATATATATTTTGATAATGTTAAGCTGTGAAGGTGTCTTGTAGACACTCGTCAAGTTTGAAGCCGATCCGATAAATCGCCAAGGAGGAGTTTCGCTAAAGTACAAAACATAAATATGACTAAAAAGTCAGGAAAATTAAAAATGGCCGACTTCCTGTTGGGTTTTGTGAGAAAAAAAAAATATATATATATATATACATATACTATAACTATTACGTACTACATATAACTATACTACTATAACTATAACATTACAGATTGAACTAATCCTCGATAGCAAAACTATATGTGTGTATACTACAGTATACATTACATAAATTTATTCATGTACATTACTATCATTCATATAGTGGGTAATTATGAAATACAGTTTTATTGATCAGTCAGAGCCAAAATTAAAACATGTCTAAAGACACTGGGTGTAACTACGCAACCAGTTAGAAACCGGCACTGAAACGGTTAATCTGGCGCACACACAGCGGGGAGTCTGAAACTAGATACTCGGGAGATGGGAAATAACAAAGGCGGGACCGCCTCGCAAAGGGGGGTCTGTCGTTTGTAACAAAGTGACGAGGAAACAAAGTTTCTGCAGACTCCTGGGTGAAATGTATGCTAGATGAGACACGCAGCTTAGGACTAACCACGTCGACGTAAAACGTTTTTTATTTTTTGGTAGATTCTCAAACCGTCCTATAAACTCTCCGTAGCTCAAAGTTCCAGTTTCATCCCATCATTCCGGATTTGAAAATTTTGACCACGACAAATTGGTGACCCCAACGTGATCCCATTACAAGACTGCAGAGGAGTTCCGAAAGCCTGAACGGTTGCGATACTTCCATGGGTACCCGCTAAAAGGTGAGCAGAGCCATTTCATGAAGTCTGCATAGATTAGATAGGAATATTTTAGGTGGAAGTGTTGTACTGTTTAAGGCTGGACGAACAACTTTGTGGTTTTGGGGATGTATTGTTGAATGATGCATGAATAATAATTGTTAAATATTGTGGAGAGGAGAAATTGGATTGTTTGATGAGAACGGTAGTAAGGTAAGTTAAGGGAACGGGTTAGGAAACCCCCCTTCGAAGCGGCTGTGTGTTTAAATTGCGTAGTAATTCCACGTAACGTTTGGGCCCGTGTGTAGAGAATACATCCAGTATGCCTAAACTGAGCGACGTTTTGGTGATGAACAATGTTTAACTCGTGAAGTAATTCCGAATCCCGTTTAGGCCCGGTTGTTGAAAAGACCTCCGAAATGCCTAAACTAAGTGATGTCTGTCGATGAAAAATGTTAAACTCAGCCTTCAGAAGGGTAGTCGATAGTCGGTAATTTCATTTAAGGGTGAAAGGCCCGGAATCATTTTTAAAGTAAAAAGGAAGCCAAGCATTTAGGGGTTAAAGGCCCGGTTCTTAGAGAAACCAAATATTAAAGGGTTAAAGGCCCAATTCACGTGACTTAGCGTAAAATTGTATTGCCGGCTGTGTGAGTGAGAGTGTGCGCAACGAGGTACCTTGTGTGTGTGGAAAGAGAGGTACCATGCGTGTGTGTGAATGTGAGAGAGACCGTGGGCGTGTGTGTGTTTGAGACAGTCTTTGTGTTTAACAGAGTGTGTGTTTGATAGTCTGTGCATGTGTGATAGAGGTTTTGTGTGTGTATGTGTATGAACAACCTCCTCAAATTGCCCTAGATAAAAGGGCAATATATAAAACAAAAATACAAATTAAAAAAAAAAGTTGACCTGTAATAACCTAAAAGACCACTAGTGGCGTAGCTGCACCAGAAACACATTGAGATCCGAACATTTGAGGTTTCCCCCTCCCACTTCTTCCCATGTCTTTTGTTCTCCTGCCATTCAAAAACATAATGGAAAAGACCCCATCCCCCAGACCCGGCACCAGTGAGATTCGTATTGAAGCTGTAGCTGAGCTCAAGAACAGAACAGAGCCAAAGTTCCATGCTTGAGAAACTTGGAAATTCCATAAATATGAACAAAAATGGATCAAAGCAGGGTGGTGGTCGAAAGACACTACCCCGACAGCAGAAAACCGCACCAAGGTGATAGAGGAAGAAAAAAGACTGCTGGCTGAAGCAGGAGTGGATGCAAAAAACAACCCTGGATTAATGGGGGCTTGAAAGCGCAAGTTAAACAAGCAGCGTGCACAATGGGCGCTGGTTCAGCACATAATGACGGCATGGATTCGAGCGGAAATGATTGTCGAACGTCGCAATAAAATCAGAAATGCCGCAACCAAGGCAGTGGTAGAAGCCCAGAAGGAACCCTACCCCCCACAAGAAGACAAGTTACCACCCCTCCCCGAACCCATCCCCCAAGGTCACACCCCACTCCAACCACACACCACCCCATCCCTCTACCCCTCCCTGCTGGCCGATGAAGAAACACATCGGCACCCCCCCTCTCCGTACAACCCTAAGACCGAGCACACACCTGAAGCAACAGCGCCCCCTGTGCTGAGCAACCAGAAAATAGCCACCCCACCCCCGCCAGAAATACAAGCACCCGTATTAGTAATGGAAGGCCCGATCCAAATCCATTTCCGAGTACAGCCCTCCCCAAAGCCATCTGACAGTGAGAACAAGGACAATGATCAGACATCGCCCCCTAACGATCAAACAGACACAAAGAGTTTCTCTCCTCTAATACAGAGGACGACGAATGCACTTGCCAGTCCTACAAACCACAAAAAGACATCAAGAAAGGAAAAAGAAATGTACCACAAGGGTTAGCCACGCAACTGTCACACTGACTGGACAATGTGGCCCACTACCAGAGGATGCCAACACAACCCATGTTCATCTCATAGCACCTCCTGCAGACGCTACAGCCAAACAACAACCCAAAGAAAAACAAAAGACCCGAAGCCAGCCCACACCTTCACCTACCCCTGTAGTCCCCAAATACACCTTTAAGAAAACAAAACAAAGACACCCCACCCCCCTCCGCTCCTGGGAAGAAGAACCCATGTCAGACCACGAGACTAAGACAAAAAAGTGGTCATTCAAAAACAGGACAAAAAAGTGGTCATTCAAAAACAGTGGCAGCTCCCGGGGAGAGTACACAAACGACAACAGAAGAAAAGGAACCCTTATAGCATCATCCAAAAGCCAGGCCAGAAGATCGTCAGCAATAGGGATAGTTACCCGCTCGAAAATTAGACAACGAGAGGAGGAACAAAAGCAGTCCGCCAAAAGAGAAACATTTGTTCCCTGGTACCACCGCGACATGCAGGCCCTCAAAGGCAACCTATCAGCGTTGGACAAAGGAGCTGCAGCATGGATCCGAATCTTCGAAAACCACACAGCGGCTGACACACTAGCCCTAAGAGATGTGCGAGCCATTCTCCGCGCCACAGCAGGAAACATCACCCTGACCTCTCTGGAAAGAGAAGTTAGAACCCTCACCATGGCACACGAGCACCCATTCGACCACATGCGGAATGACATATGGACAGCCATGAGAGAAACCTGGCCGACCAGACGCAACACAGTGGCCCTGGCAGGCCTGAGATTTAAAAATGGGGAAGAACCACACGCCTATCTCACATGAGCAAAGGAGCTCTGGAGTGATAGCACTGTAGAACGTCATGACCCCTGCCTAGTGGGTCTCCCCATGTACATGCAGATGCCAAATGCCAAAATGGCCTCCCAGGAGATGTCAGGCTGTAGCTCGCAGACACAGTTTGACTGTCAGACATGACCGAGAGACAGTGGGAGAGCCATCTCATCCATCACCTGGAAAGACACATCAAAAAGCAAGAAGACGAATTCCTGGAGAAAGATTCCATACAAACCAGACTACTAAAAATGCAGGTAAAAAAACTGGAAGATGAAGTCAATACGGACAAAAAGAAGAAAGCAACTGTGCAAGCAGTAGTCACCACCCCTGAAGCACAGGCCCCGCCCCAAACCGCGCCACTACAATGGACAGGACCACAGCCCCTAACTGTAACCCCCGCCTACCCACCAGCCCAGCACCTACCCCAATGGCAGCAGGCCTGGACTCCCTATGAATATCCCCAGCGGCAGTATCCAGGGGCCCCCGCACCCTCATACCCCCAAGGCCCCCCCCAATGGCAGCAACTGAGAGGGAGAGGACAATTCCAATCCTCTAGAGGATGGGGAGGACCCGAGAAAACTACAGGATGTTTCATCTGTGGCCAAAGTGACCACTGGGCAAGGGAATGCCCCCAGAACCAACAACCCCAGCAATTATATAGAGGATCCTACCGCCCCCCTCAGAGAGGAAGAGGAGCTTCCTCGAGAGGAAAGGGAGGACCCCGCATGGACACCCCGCCATGGCATGGAGCATAGAGGCGCCCAGGGGACATGGAAGTGGTGGTACAGACAAAAATAAATGCCGAACCAGTAGTGCCATGTACAATCCAAGGAATCACTGTCAATCCAAGGAATTACTGTCACTGTCACTGTCACGTGTCTTGCTTGAAGAACCTGGCCGGCAACATACTACGTACTACATACAACTATCCACTCGGAAATTACGGACTGTTGGATTCTCTGGGACGACACAAGTCCTTCACCGCACCCCTCCCTACCAAGATAGGTCCTCACAAAGTCAGACACCAATACCTCTACTCACCAAGCTGCCCCACCAACCTAATGGGAAGGGACCTTCTCCGAAGAACAGGGGCATCTGTGATATGTAACCTCCACGGTCTGGAAGTTAGTTTCTCTGAGCCAAAAGAAGAGCTAATACCCCTCGAACGTATACTCGTCTTAGGTGGAACTCCTGATACCACCCCCGACCCCACACTCACCGGCTGGTGGCATTTTGTAAACCTACCAACTCTGGAAAAAGTCGATGCTGGACCCGTACACTGCACTCTCTGTTTCACACGCCACCGTGATGACATCTATGACGAAGGCTGGGAAGCGAAAAAGGAGGGACGACAAGAACGACTCCAGACAACAGACTTCTATCTGGGCCACGAAGGAGTTGCAGCAGCGGTCCGCCTGACACCAGACCAACAATCCTGGTATCTACTTCACGACACCGCAGTTCCACATGTGACCCTAGCCGTAGAAGCCAACCATGCAGCCAAACAATTGGGCCCCATGGTCAAAAGAGCCCTCGCCAACCCACCTGGGTCCCCACAACGAACCCCCTGTTGCAACACACGCCAGACAAATCGGTTTGGAGAATAGGACACAACAGCTACGAACAAGGCATATATGAAAGAAATGTCCTGGAAAGAACTTATCAAGGAAGCATCGAAGAACACCCCCTGGCAGCAGAAATGTTCGCCCAACTACCGCCAACCCTCTGGACCACCGGCCCCTATCACGTTGGCTGCACACCACACCACAATATACACATCAAAGTGAAAGCCCACGCTGTGCCCATTTGGCAAGGTCAGTACAAGGTCAAGCCCGAGGCAGCTGCTCGAATAGCCTCCACCATTGAAGGCCTCTTACAAGCAGGAGTTCTACGACCAGCGGATTAACCGTGGAACACACAAATTCTACCAGTACCCAAGGCTGGAGGACACTCATGGCGCCTGGTCCACGATCTGCGACGTATCAACCAGGTGGTCCAACCCATTACTGAAAAAGTGCCCAACCCCCATGTCGCCCTTCATGCAGGCTCCCCGAGTCATCAATTTTTCACCGTCATCGACCTGGCCAACGCATTTTTTTGCCTCCCCTTGGCCAAAGAAAGTCAAGATATGTTTGCATTCACATTTAAAAAATGCTCTTAGACCTACACAAGAATGCTACGAGGATTCACATGCACGCCAACCATATTCAACGCCTGCCTGAAGGCAGATCTCAAGGAACTCCTACTCATCCAGTATGTCGACGACATCCTCATGGACATCACCACAGTAGAAAATTGCCTCACGGCCACCAAATCCCTGCTACGGCGCATCGCAAAATGTGGCTACAAAATCAGGAAGGAAAAAGCACAGGTCTGCCGCACAGAAGTGGTATTCCTGGGAAAAAGGATCACGGGAGATAAGAGATACATCAACCCGGAAAGACAACAGGCAATGCTCCAGTACCCTAAACCCACCACCGTGCAGCAAATGCTAGCATTCCTGGGACTCACTGGCTATAGCAGACACCACATAGCTGATTATGTGGACCACACTGTTCCCCCACGCGAACCCATTGCGGAAGCTGGCCATCGGAACGTCAAGGCACCACTCAACTGGACCACAAGTGCGGAGGAAGCGTTCATAAGAGTGAAACAACTCATGGGGAAGGCCGAACACCTATGCACCCCAGACATCTCTTCCTCGTTCCATTTGGACATTACTGAAAAGCACGGAATTGTCAAGCTGTGCTCTGGCAGCCTCGACACGGTGAGCGCGCGATCCTGGCTCACCACAGTTGCAAACTCGACACAGTGGAACATGGACTCTCCGGATGTGGACGACACACGGCTGCCATCGCACACGCCCTACGAGAACCGACCACATTACTTTCTACCACCCCACCATCGTGCATACCACTCATGGAGTCAAATCCTACCTCGATCAAACGGATTTCACCTTTACCACACCAAAACACAAGATGCGCTTGCATGTCACCCTGGAAAGAGACAATGTCTTGTACACAGCCGATGGAATCAACTTGGCTGGCGGACTACAGTATGCAGATGGCACCCATGACTGAGTACAGCTCATGAAACTGGAAGCAAAGGGCCGCACAGACTTGGATGGAACATCTGACCCCGATGCAGAAATTGTCCTGTTTATAGATGGTTGTTGTTTCAAAGAAGAAGAGGGAAATAGAGCATCATACGCAGCCATTCAACAAATTAATGGACACCACGTCACCCTAAGAAGTGGGATGATAGAACAACCAGCATCAGCACAAAAAGCAGAACTCGACGCCTCGGTGAAAGCATTAAAAATCTCAAAAAACAAAAATGCAAACATATTCACCGACTCAGCATACGCACACGCTGCAGCTCACGTGGATGTAGCCATATGGATGAAAAGAGGACTCCAAACGTCAGCAGGAGCCCCGGTAAAACACAAAGACCTCATACTCGCCCTCCTGGAAGCTATACATCTCCCCCGAAAAATCCAGATCATCAAATGCAAAGGACACTCCAAAGGAAATTCAAACGCAGCCGACACAGCAGCAAAAGAAGCAGGAGGGAACCTAAAAGAAAGCGCAGCAATGATGATTGTATTTACTGAAGACAACGCCCTCAATTTGTCAGAGGAACATCTGAAAGAAGTGCAGAAAGAAGCGAAATGGAACGAACACTCGCAGTGGCAGAAGAAAGGAGCCACATGCACCAGCGGCCTATGGAGAAGCCACGATGGGCGCCCAGTAGCACCAGCCGCACTCCTGGTCTACCTCATCAAGGATGCACATGGACAGACTCATGAAGGACCCAAAAGAACCACCAACAGGCTCAAACAGGACTGGTGGCATCCCTACCTGGAGGAAATGGTGGCCAACCATATTGCAGAATGCGTCGTCTGTCACGAGCTAAATAAGAAGACAGTCTACCAAAGACCTTTGGGAACATTCTCAGTGCCCCCCTACCCCTTCAGAGAAATATGCATAGATTACACCGGCATGGGCAGGGACAACAGAGTACAAGGGTACAGATACCTACTCGTGATGGTAGATCGATTCTCCAAATGGGTAGAAGCAGTCCCTTGCAAAAGAGAGGATGCAGTATCTGTGATTAAATGGTTATGGAAAAAACGCATTCCTCGGTGGGGTTACCCCACAGTTATCTGCTCGGACAATGGATCTCATTTTACCAGCGATAAAAAACTCAGCCAGGTAGAACAGGCATTAGGTATCTCCCATAGATCTGGTTCAGTCTATCACCCCCAGTCAAAAGGCCTAGTTGAAAGTGCAAACCAGACGTTGAAAGAAAAAATGGCCAAGGTGCTGATAGAGACAAAACAGCAACTCAGTATGTCTCTACAGAACATCACAAAAACGACTAAACTAACGTGGGTAGATGCCCTACCCCTAGCATTAATGTCCATGCGAGACCTCTCCCCATAGTCAAACACATCTTAGCCCACACGAGATATTAACAGGCCGCCCCATGCCAGGTCCTCACAACCTACCAGCTAAATCACCCGCTTTTGATGATTTCCAGGAAGGTTTACCTGAATATGTCAAAGCACTAACCGCAGTATCTCGAGTTTTGTATTCACAGGTCAAGAACACTGCCCCAGACTGCCCCACACCCTGGTGGTCAGCCCCGGAGACTGGGTCCACATCAAGGTCCACAAACAGAAGTGGCCTGAGCCAAGGTGGACTGGACCTTGGGAGGTAGTGTTGGCCACCTCACATGCAGTAAAGCTCAAAAATAAAACTGGTGCTCCCTGTCACCACCTCTCCCACTGCGCCCCTGTCACCCCACCCGCAAGAACTCTCACAGAAACAAGGATCCAGCTGAAAGACGTAAGCATTCTGTAATTAACCATGTAAAAAAAAAAATATATTTTTTTTGTTTACCCTAGGAGAAGTCCTGGACCCTACACAGTATACATATTCTTACCAAGTGGGACCCCAATTATCGTATGACCAGTATATGACAAAGGTCAAAGAGTGGGGCCGAATGAAAGAAACAGTTCTTGTCATTTATGCCTATGAAGGACAAATCCTGGCATTCAATGTTGATTTCTGTTCCATAATAAAGTGTGATTCCACAGGGTAGGAGCAGTACCAGTGGAATGAGAAATATGCGTGGTCCACCAACCCTAGACTAACAAGTGACTGGTGGCTGGACGAGGTTTAAGGTACCCATATTGATTGTGGGGCATGGAGTAATGTGCTTATAAACACAGGAACCAGTAGGAGGAATTGCTACTCCACTCACGGAGCGTAGAACTAAAAGAAAATGCAGGAATGGATGATCACATCACTGGTTGGTTGGACTCTATGTTTTCCAAATGAAAAGGCCTCATTTTATCATGCATAATCAACGTTGCTATCATTGCTGCTCTGTTAATTGTATGTGGATGTTGTTGTATACCATGCATTTGTACTCTAGTGAAAAATGCATCATGACTGCGTTGGGAAAACCAGAAATACAAGCGTACATGGCATTGAGACAGAAGGAATGTGGCGACACCTATGTTGCTATAGGTATGGGCCTCCTTTCCCCAGCACCAGGACCCCGACATCCTCATCCACGATAACTGCATCTAGTTGATCATTTTGACACGCCCATGTATAGGACCCATAGAATATTAAATGCCACACTGGGACTGAAGAGTGTGCAAAGTTTTGCAATAATTTTGTAGTTTCTCAAGGCCCCAAAAGTCACGTAAACTGTTTTTTTTAACATAAAATTCAACGCGTTGCCACACCCGCATCGTGACGAAAAAAAAATGTTTCAATAACTTTTAATCCCCAATGAGTCTCAATCCAAAAAATCCCCCAGGAGAAGTTCACGAAAGTACAAAGCATAAAAAGTGGATAAAATATTACAAAAACACAGCTTTTTTTGGAACACGAAATCCAACGCTTTGCCACGGCCACATCGTGTGACAATTATTATTTTTTTTAATATCTTTTAATCGTGAAGGTGTCTTGTAGACACTCGCCAAGTTTGAAGCCAGATAAATGGCCTCGGAGGAGTTAACGAAAGTACAAAGCGAGAAAATGAACGGAAAGTGACTAAAATTACACATTTAATCCAAGAAGTTACAAAAGTGTCCCGAATTTTGTTAATTTCATGGTAAAAAGTGAATAGGTTTGATGTTTTGAAATTTTCAACAGGGTGTGTCGGGCCATTTTGCCACGCCCATGCAGGCAACTCATACAATATCAATTGCCACACTGGGACTAACAAGTGCGCAAAGTTTCGTGAATTAGTATCTTTGGAACATGAAATTTTACGTGTTGCCACGCCACCCTAGAAAATAAAATAATAATTTTCTGACCTATTCACCTTTTTCCACGTAAACTCCCAAAATTCGGTACACATTTGTAACCTCTCTAGACTTGGAAAAAATATATATTTCCGCCATGACGGAAACCCAACAGGAAGTCGGCCATTTTGAATTTTCCTGATTTTTTAGTCATATTTATGCTTTGTACTTTCGCGAAACTCCTCCTTGGCGATTTATCGGATCGACTTCAAACTTGACGAGTGTCTACAAGACACCTTCACAGCTAAAACTTATTAAAATACATATATATTTTGGCACACGGTGTGGGCGTGGCAACACGTACAATTTCATGTTCCAAAAGATACTTGGAAATTCACAAATCTTTGCACACTCGTCAGTCCCAGTGTGTCATTTGATATTCTAGTGGTGCCATGCATGGGCGTGTCAAAATGGCCGCCTATTATCTCCTACATATTAGACATTGTGATAATATTATTCTGTTGTTACACGAGTGTGCATACATTCATTTTTGTACTGAGCCTGTAGTCTGCTATTCAACTATTTAACGCCCATTTAACAATCTTGGACCTATACCAAACAATGTTGTCAAAATGTGTGTCTCTCACCCAAGTGTTTAAGTCTATGTGCCCAGGTCAAAGCAGCCCTACCCGTCCCACTTGAAGGACCTCTACACGGCCGCTGACCAGGTGAATGGGTGGTGATCGCGACTTACAGAGGAAAAGCTGGAACTCTGCCAGATTCCTAGGACCTTTCCAGCAGGGTTAGGGACCCGCACCACTGCAGCAGCAGTTAAGGTGGTAGAACGACCAATATGGATACACGTATCTCATCGCAAGAAAGTTCCTACTCCCCTCTAGGTACTCGTTGAGGAGACAACGTGAGTGTACGCTGAACGCTGCTCACCCTGCAACTGCGATGGAACCACTTCAACCATACCTACATAGGCTACTTGGGTTACTGCCATTCCCCTTACCACAGCCGAAGAAATGTGTGTTTTGGAAGCAGTTATCGAAGGGGCTTTCTACACCAACATTGGCGCCCCACAGACGGCTCCACCGCTGGACTTCTGCTCCACATTTGATTACACCTGGCCACTTCCCACCTTGTTATATGGTCATCATTTTCCTTGGCCCCTCCATCAAAAGGACACAGATAAAACAATATCTCTGTATAAATGTATTGTACTCAATTTATACATCATTTTCTGATCCCTTTGCCTCAATTATATTATACTTAAGCATTATTGCATTTTCCTTTTGTATCATTCCACTGGGAACAACAGAAGGGAGTGTGAGAGAAAAATGATGATCAATGTTAATGAATGATATAATTCTACCACCAAGTGATGTCTGAATGCTGAGGCATATGTTTGTTTGGTGACGCCCGACTCTTTCACAGGAGATCTTACATTCCTGTATATCACTGTCACGAAAGTTTTAGTCGTTATCTCAGTTTTTCTAGATCGTAAAAGGACCATTTGTGTAAACACTCAACGTATGCTTTCCCGGCACTGAAAGTGTTCTACGTTTTTCTTTGTTAAAAAATGTTCTCAGCTATCACCTGTTCCGCTGATAGAAGTGACATCAATTGTTCCCATGACAGAACTGCTAGCGTCAAGCTCTGCTGCAACATCAGAAAACACTGTAGCACTCTCCATATCAGGATAATAAGGAGCAGCATCACTCTGACCTTTGACAAATGTTTGAGAGCGCTGCTATTCCTTCACAAGAACTGGCACATCACTGGCAGGTGTGGCTTTGAAGACACCTCCACAACGGTTGGTGCTGCCTTCCCCTAAAAAAAAGCAAGAGAATGGAATGCATGGACAAAATAAAACTAAAATGAAGTACTACTATCAAAAATGTCATTGAAAAAAGAAGAAAAACAACGAACAAAGCAAACCTGCTCCGTTCCCAGTGTCCTCTTGGAGGCAGTAGCTTTCTGCCAATGTCCCACCGTGGCTTTCCCATGTAAGCAAAGCAAAATTTTCTTGATATAAAATTGATATACAATTGTTGATATAAAAACAATATAAAATTCTCCACACTGGACAGCGCTAGAAAGATGCGATGGAACAAGTTGATAACGGGATGGATCATTCCGGCGACGCTACTGGTGTTGTGTCCACCTGTGAAATCATAGAGCAAAATGTCGATTTAAGACAATGTCTTGACAAAAGGCCAACTAAAAGCACTAACTACTAAACTAAACTCAACTAAACTACTAACTAAAAAGAGAATAAAAAAACCAACAAACTGCAGAAAATCTCCTGGATACAAAACAATAGAGGACGGTTGAGGGGAGCCGACAGCAGAATCAACTGTAGCCCGGAGCGCTCACTGGTAAGTTGTTCAGTTAATTAAAGTGTGTTAGACATGTGTGTGTGTGTGTGTGTGTGTGTGTGTGTGTTAATGTCCATATGTTTCATAACAAACATATTAAAATTGTTTAATGAAAATCGGTACACTTTGAGTGAATATCAGAGACTATCACAGTTTCCAGAGGGTCTTACCCCAACAATAACAGTGTGCAACCGATTATCTTTCTGCCCCTTCCAACCAGTCTCCACTCAAAAGGGTTAGGTGAAGGATGAGGCACGATGAGCTCTCCCTTCACAACCACTTTTGGAGAGAATGTTGGAACTGACCTGCCGGGAGAAACCTTTGACTTTCGTGCTGTTGGCGGCGCTGTTGTCTCCAGTTGGCGATAAGCAGCATTTCACAGCAATGTCACAGGGCCATGGTTTCACAACATAGCAAAGTTATTCATAAAATAGCCATCACGTGACATGAAAACAAATTGTACAATTGTACTTACACCATCTCTGCTTCACAGCTCTGGGTGGTTCAATGGGAAGTGGTTGGCTGCAGAAAAGTACTTGATGCCTTAAAACAACGATTAGGACGAATAGAAATATGCATACATAGATGTCAACTTTGTTCATTAGAAATATTTATTGAATTGGTTTGTCTAAAAATATATACTCCGTTATACATTTAACTGTACTAAAATTAAAATATGCTTCCCATGCATGCCGCCACAGGATGGTATTCCTCACGGAGCAAATAGTCAGACGCGGAAGGAAGTCCAGGACAAACACACAAAAAAAAAAAGGTGTTTATTACAGTACATTTGTTTTCAAAATGTAAAATATGTTCTGCAGAGCTCACAAAGCAAAAGTATTAATAGTACCAATACTACCAAAAATGTACTAAACATGAAGCGTAACTTTGGCCAGCGACTGCAGACACTGACCAGGAGGCTGCGAAAGTCTACTGCTGCCTCGTCGATGGTCCTGCTGGCCGTCAAGTCGCTGCTAGGGGCTACAACACAAACTGCGTCAGGTCTCCGAGACAAAAAAGCATTCAGTACCTCGGTCCCCTGGCATCTTCACAAATCCATCCACAATGCTCCGTAGATGGGAGTCACCAACAAGAAGTACAAACTAGAAACATAGAAAGTCTTTTTTTTTCATGAAAATCACAACTTTTGTCTTCAAGTATTGTTCATAAATAATCAAACAAAAATACCTTCTTATCTGGAGACTCTGCTGTAATGACCAGCTTGTGGCTTCGTCCAGTCACGGTGGAAATTGGCTACAGGCGCACTTTCTGGTGATCACCTGTTTCTTAACAGACAAAAACCCAAAATAAATACTACTGACTTTCCACGAGGCTTCTAAAAGTGTTGAGGCACAATAGATAAATAAGAACAGCACAAGACACTAATTCGACAATAACATTTTGAAATGGCTCCATAACTTAGAAACTGATCATTTTCTAGAACAAGTGTACTGCAATTTAAAGCATCCAAAAACCTTACTGCTGGCTGTAAAGGTGAAACTATTTTTTCTATTGATTGGTCTATAGACCATCATATCGGTTAGTCAATTAACTCTACAAGTACCAGCAGAATGTAGAGAAATAGCTGTAGCTTGAATGTTATTCTCCCTTGTAAGTCGCTTTGGATAAAAGCATCTGCTAAATGACTAAATGTAAATGTAAATGTAAATAACAAGAATATAAACAATTAACAAAATGCGGACAAATAATAGACAGGAATACGAAGGTACGCCCCCCATTGCATGCTGGGGTTTTCACGTGGCATACCCCATGCTAACGCGTCCTTGTGTCTCGTAAAATGTTTAGTGTTGAGTACATAAATCACGGATCATTTTTTGATGATACAAAAACTACTTTAAAAAATGAAAACCCTCAAAAAGATTTTAGACCTGAATTTTTGAGCCTCATGGGAACCCCACCTGACTTTTTGATTACACAGGGGACCCACCATGTTATGGTCTATTGACATGCAAACTTTGACACTGAACACTTTTTTTAATCAATAGGTCAGATTCTGATTGAAAAATATAAACCTTCCAAAAGTATAATTATTAATTTGAAAGGATATACAACCAATTTAAGAAATCAGGCCTCAGGCCAACACCACTTAAACATATCAAAAATTGGAAAGTAAAGATTATTTTTCTACCTAAGCACGCTGTAAGTAAATGTAGTAAATTTGAGCATATTATGCAGATCATTTTCGACTTAAATACCGGTTCATCAATTGATTTCCAGATAAGTATGACAAATACCACATATACTTTAAAAGAGAGCACAGAATCAATTGTTATTGAATTTGATGGTTTTGACAGTATAATATTTTCTTCCAAACGTAATCGAACGGGGAATAAACCTACACCCACTGTACAAAAGGTAGATAAAAAATTACAATTATTTATTATAAAATAAAAAGGAGCAGATGGCACAAGAAAACAAACAAGGGCTCACACAGGGCTCAGAAGTCTCCTGATATGCTTTGTAACAAAGAAAAAGTGCAATGTATTCACGCGGGGGAAGAGTAGTATGGTGGTAAACCCTGACCTTTGGCCTTTGCCTGCACCTAACTATCCATTTTCAATTAATCTGCTGATAAAAACCTACCCTACGGTGGTCGGCAGGAAAACTCACTGCAAATAGACAAAACACAAGCAAATTCAGAAAACATCATCATCAATTTGACAACACAGGCAAGAGATGCAAAACAATGGAAACATTTGCACAGAAACAAACTTAAAAGCAATTCACCACGGACACTTCATTTGGGGAATATATCAGATATGATACACAAACATTTCTTGATGTTTTTATTTTAAGTTTGTTCCTTCGTGAACTTTTCCATTGTGTTGTTGCCTGTGTTGTCAAATTGATGATGACATTTTCTAAATTTGCTTGCGTTTTGTCTATTTACATGTATTTTCTTTAGTTGCAGAGTTTTCCCGTTGGCCACCGTAGAGTCAGTTGTTATCAGCAGATGAATTGACTTGCGGCCTTTGACTGCACCTAACTACTAATTATCAATGTTTTCGCCTGATAAAATCAATAACTAGTTGAACTCCAGTGTATACCTGGGTACTCAGGATGCCAACGAACAACACAAACATCATCAAAAATGAAGTTGCATCAAATGAACCAACATTTTTGAGCAACGTGAACCAACATGTTTGAGCAAATGCTTTAACAACTCTATTAATAAATTCTTCTCGCACTTTCGCATTGGATGGCAGTGATACGATTTTTTACATAGTACTTCAATGCAGTCCAGCTTCGCTGGTTTAGAGCTTCAGGTGAAGCTCTAATACATGCATCACACTCAGTCCTTCCCGGCACTTTACCACTTTCAATGAAAGCCTTCAGGTTCTTTTCCACCGCATGGACCTCCTCAGGTAACCACCTCCTTCTCTCAGAGATTTCTAAGATAGAAATAGAAATGTAAAAGGACAAATACAATTAGGAGTGTAGACCAGGTCTTTCAATCGCTGTATCTTTTGGTTACTCTATTCTCAATTCAGAATCAGAAATGGAAAAAATGGGGTATGAGTGGTTTTCAAATTTTGCTTTTTTGGAGATACAAAAATCAAAATTGAAAAATTATTTTTCCATTTCATGACCAAAGGATGAGTGAAATTTCAAATCAGGTTTGACTTTCATTTTTTTTTATTTCAATAGGAAAAAATAAAATCACAACATCATACAACAACATACACACCGATCAGCCACAACATTAGAACCAGTTACAACTATTTAGGACTCCAAAATTCAGTGGTACATTTCTCATGCTGCTAAATCACCTCCATACAGCAATGTGTATGAACCAGCAAAATGGGATGCTGTGATTGTTCCAGATGTCCCACATGATCGCGACTTTATAAATGTTATCTTTTACTGTTTATCCTTAAAGTCAGGCACTGCCCGAGGATAACAGATATCATTGCAGAAAATATTCTATTTCAGCAGGCAACCACTTGTACAGCCGGCCCACCCAAATGACAGAGAGCACATATTGCTTTCATAAGTTAAAAAACAAAAAAACAAAATGCACAGCACAAACACAGTAAATATGAAAAAAAAATCGATAAGCCACGAACAACGTGCACACACGATGTAGGTCGCCCGCTGACTGACGCCGACGCGCCAACTACAAATTTCCACGGTCGTATCTTGGAGCAGTCAGTCGTAAGACGATGCTAATTTTCGCGACTATCGTATCTTGGATTAGTAAGTAGATGCAGTCATAAGTCGAGGTACCATTGTACCTTCAAATAAAGTCTAAACTGGCAAAAAACAGTCCGAACTCTCTCAGCACGCTTTGGTGGAGAACCGATCAAGTGAAACTTAGCTAGCGGGTCCGTCTGTCTGTTTGAAAACCGTCTCTCTCTCACAGTACCGTCTCCCTGCACCAACACACAGTAAACTAAATCTAAATGCTAGTTAACACTCCACTCCAACACACATTTAACTAAAGCTAGATACTGTGCATGTTAAAAACGGCTTTATAAAATAAAACAAAGTCATTAACTTTTGCATGCATAATCTCTCCGTGTTATATCGTGTTATAACACAAAACTGCTAGCATTTAACAGCAAAAACGTGTAACAATTGAAAAGTTAACTTTCTAAAACATTTTTTTTTCGTGCACTTACTCTATATCCATTTTATTGCCCCCGTTCTTCTTCTGCTGTTTCAATATTGGGCACAGTCACGGCATGAGGAGATAGGGTAAATATAGTGTGCTTCTCTCAGACGTTCTCCTCCCGCAATGCGGAAGCTTCTCCAAAAAATTACTCCATCCAAATAAATTATTTTAATATATTTTAATAATGCATTCCCAAAATTATTATTACATCATGTTAATGTGATCGTACAAAATATACCATTAAGATATTAAAAAAAACGTCTATAATGACGCATTTTGATAACCAAATTATTATTTATTATTATGAATACGTGGATTATTCTTTGTAAAGAAGAACGATTGGGCATTAATTTAATGAGATTAAGTTTATCGCTGTTCGGCATAATTATTAAAATTACTACTATTCATTGTAGGATAAGATAGTAATCTTTATTAATGAGGGCATCAGACTCCCTGGACTCCTGCCGAAACGCTGACGGAGGGAGAGCGAGGGGTAACGCAGGTAGCCGAGCTCGCTAATGATCCTTCCCCGTAAACACCCCGTGGAGGTGATTTAGCTACGTCGCCTTCAGCCGTGCGCCACATTTCCCGGCCCCGCTCCTTGTAAAGCTCTGAGTCTGCCTACCCCCACCACCCGACTCCACTACCGCCGCCAAGCTTGCACGTCAATGCCGGGCTTCGTCATCGTCGACAGGTGAACCCAACTTGGCCCCTGTAACCCGTGAGATTGTTCCGCCACACACACACTTTGTTTATCCCCCCTATTATAAAAAAAAAACAACACAACGGGCCGTGTCGGCCAGGGGATGTGTGCAGCGGTGGACTCTGGCCACACACAGAAGCAGGATGGCAAGCTCCCTGCTAAAGGGGGGGGGGGGGGGGGTCAGAAGGACCCTGGATGGCAGGGGAGCTCGGAGGGTGGGGGCAAACGAGCGTCCGCCCGCTGAACGTTGACAGCCTTTAGCAGCAGAACAACTGCACGGCAGCTCTGCTGGGACACGAGGAGCTGCTGGAGAGCTACTGGAGAGCTGAAGGCTGCGGCATGAGAGGAATTCATAACACAAGGCGGCTTCAGCTGTGTTGATATGACTTGCATCATTGTGTGTGTGTGTGTGTGTGTGTGTGTGCCGGGACGGTTTGTTATGTGAATGTGTGTGGTGGGAGAGGATATACACAGTGCTGTGAGTGCATATGGGTAGTACGTAGTCCTGTTTAAACCACAGTGTATAGGTTAACATGACTGTGTGTGTATACATACTGGATGTACTGTCACGACCAGAACAGGGAGGAACCCAAACGCACGACACAGGGACACGGGAGGCAGGCAAATAATAAAGTGATGTTTATTAACCGGGACGGTGGAGCTGGCCGGAGGGACCTGGTCGGGGGGGGATGGAGCAGGGCAGGACAGGGACGATGATGACCAGGAGATGGGGTCCAGGATCCGGGTGGAGAGACGGGGAACCAGGCTGGGTGGAGAGTCCTGGTCGACCAGCGGAGACAGACAGGTGAAGGGAAGGCGAGACAACAAGACATAAACTAGGAACTTGGAACTTGGAACTGGGAACTAGGAACTAGGAAGGGAGCCAATCGCTGACGCGGCTGACGCGGCTGACGCGGCTGACGCGGCGATGCAACTCGGGGAAAGCTAGTTGCTAACCTCCCGTTAATTAGGGCCTGGAAGACCGCTGGGGCATTTGACAGCCCAAAGGGCATAACAAGGTACTCAAAGTGACCGAGCGGGGTGTTAAAGGCAGTCTTCCACTCGTCCCCTTTGCGGATGCGGACCAGGTGGTAAGCGTTGCGGAGGTCCAGCTTGGAAAAGTGGGTGGCCCCCTGGATGGGGACGAAGACTGAATCCATCAGGGGCAAGGGGTACTTGTCTTTGATCGTGATATCGTTCAGTCCCCTGAAATCGACGCAAGGACGGAGGGTCTTGTCCTTCTCCGCAACAAAGAAGAACCCTGCGCCTAGCGGAGAAAACGAGGGACGAGTAATCCTGGCAGCGAGAGAGTCGCGGATGTGAGTCTCCATGGCCTCCTGTTCAGACCGGGAGACGTTATACAGGCGACTGCAGGGGAGGGGGGCGCCTGGCAGGAGGTTGATTGCGCAGTCATAGGGGCGATGACGTGGTAAGGAGCGGCCGGAGCGTAGCCCTACCGAGGAGTCGGCCTCTCGTGGCCGGACCGGGCAGGTGGCTCAGAGGTGTCCCAGCCGACCGCAATACAGAGAGGCACCGGTCTGTAGGCGGCGTGCTCGCTCCTCTGGGTAGATCCGGGAGCGACCAAGCTGCATTGGCTCGGCATCGGAGAGAGTCGGGGGACTTGTGCGGCGCCCAAGAGTAGCGGGCGCTGGAGACTGGGGCGTGGCCGCCCAGGCGGGAGGCACGGACTGGAGGCTCGCCCCCTCCCTCTCGCGATGGCGCTCCCGTAGCCGGTTGTCCAGGCGGATTGAGGTCTCCACTAGTTGGTCCAGGTCCGTGGGCTCGTCCCGCCGTGCCAGCTCGTCCCGCAACTCGTCGTTCAGGGCACGCTGGAACACGTCCTGCAGGGCTCCGTCATTCCAGCCGCTTTCCGCGGCTAGAGTCCAGAACTCGACGACGAGGGAGGCGACGCTACGGGAACCCTGGCGGAGGGAGAGGAGTCTTCTGGCGGCCTCCTTGCC
This sequence comes from Zeus faber, assembly GCF_960531495.2. Taxonomy (NCBI): domain Eukaryota; kingdom Metazoa; phylum Chordata; class Actinopteri; order Zeiformes; family Zeidae; genus Zeus; species Zeus faber. Next base: position 21,899 of record NW_028293080.1, on the reverse strand, counting down.
GCAAACTGGGTGGTCGAAGACTCTCCTCATTTCGCGGGTAAACAGATCGTAGGAGAGACTCACGGGACCCCCCTGACTCCAAACCGCGGAACCCCAGCCGAGAGCCGCCCCTCTCAGGCAGGAGATGAGGAACGCGATGTGGGCACTATCGGAGTCGTACGACGACAGCCGCTGTTGGAAAACCACCGCGCACTGCACAAGGAAGGCGCGGCAGGTGCCGAAATCGCCGTCGTAAGGCGCTGGAGCCGGAACGTGGGGCTCAGGGGGAACGAGAGAGGCGCTGGGAGCCCTGGTGGGGGAAGGAGGGCAGGTCGGAGGAGCAGGGGAGGCCACGGGGGCCGGAGGGCCCTGCAGGCTGCTGACGGCCGCAGAGATGATCCGGAGGTGTTCCGCGATGTCCCGGAGGACCCGGTCATGTTGCCCAAGCAACACTCCTCTGTCCCGGAGTGCGCGGCGGAGCCCTTCTGTGTCGGCTGGGTCCATGTTTTCCTGGCCAGACCGTACTGTCACGACCCGAACAGGGAGGAACCCAAACGCACGACACAGGGACACGGGAGGCAGGCAAGGGATGTTTATTAACTGGGACGGTGGAGCTGGCCGGGGGGACCTGGTCGGGAGGGGATGGAGCAGGGCAGGGCAGGGACGATGATGACCAGGAGATGGGGTCCAGGATCCGGGTGGAGAGACGGGGAACCAGGCTGGGTGGAGAGTCCTGGTCGACAAGCGGAGACAGACAGGTGAAGGGAAGGCGAGACAACAAGACATAAACTAGGAACTTGGAACTGGGAACTGGGAACTAGGAACTAGGAACTAGGAACTAGGAAGGGAGCCAATCGCGATGCAACTCGGGGAAAGCTAGTTGACGGTCTGGCAAGGAATGGCTAGGAAGCTGGGGCTAAATACAGTGCGGGTAATTGATCCCAGGTGTGTGCAATTGGGTCTGAGTAGGGAGCTGCAGATGGGGCAAGGGCGGCCTCTAGTGGCGCTGGGAGGCCGTGGGCCTAACATGTACGGGTACATTTATTCCTGTGCTAGTGTGTGTGTGTGTGTGTGTGTGTGTGTGTGTGTGCATGTACGCATGTGTGTGTGGGTGTTGGGAGGATTGGTCATGTGAATGTGTGTGGGGTGGGAGGGGAGAGATGCAAGTGTGTATGGCATTTAATCCATAGGACAAATGATTTTTTAAAAGTGACTAGTACTCATTTTTTTTAAATCTTTCTTTCAATCTTTGTTTCTTTCAATCTTATTTTCAATCTTTCTTTCAATCTTATCATAGAACAATAAACACAATGGGGTTGTGCTGATGTTAATGGATCAACCTTTCTTTCGTTCTCCTTTATTTCAATCGTTCTTTCAATCTTTCTTTCAATCTTTCAATCTTTCTTTCAATTTTTCTTTCTTTCTTTCAATCTTTCTTTCAATCTTTCTTTCATTCTTTCTTTCAGTCTTTCAATATTTCTTTCAATCTCTCTTTCAATCTATCTTTCAATCTTTCTTTCATTCTTTCTTTCAGTCGTTCAATCTTTCTTTCAATCTTTCTTTCAATCTTTCTTTTTTCAATCTTTCTTTCAATCTTTCAATCTTTCTTTCATTCTTTCTTTCAATCTTTCTTACTTTCAATCTTTCTTTCTTTCAATATTTCTTTCAATCTTTCTTTCAATCTTTCTTTCATTCTTTCTTTCATTCTTTCATTCTTTCTTTCAATCTTTCTTTCTTTCAATCTTTCTTTCAATCTTTCAATCATTCAATCTTTCTTTCATTCTTTCTTTCAATCTTTCTTACTTTTAATCTTTCTCTCTTTCAATATTTCTTTCAATATTTAAATCTTTCTTTAAATCTTTCTTTCAAACTTTCAATCTTTCTTTCAATCTTTCTTTCAATCTTTCAATCTTTCAATCGATCTTTCAATCTTTCATTCAATCTTTCAATCTCTCTTTCATTCTTTCTTTCAATCTTTCAATCTTTCTTTCAATGTTTCTTTCAATCTTTCATTCTTTCTTTCAATCTTTCAATCGTTCTTTCAATCTTTCTTTTATTCTTTCTTTCAATCTTTCAATCTTTCTTTCAATCTTTCATTCTTTCTTTCAATCTTTCAATCGTTCTTTCTTTCAATCTTTCAATCTTTCTTTCATTCTTTCTTTCAATATTTCAATCTTTCAATCTTTCTTTCATTCTTTCTTTAAATCTTTCAATCTTTCTTTCATTCTTTCTTTCAATCTATCTTACTTTCAATCCATCTTTCTTTCAATATTTCTTCCAATCGTTCAATCTTTCTTTCATTCTTTCTTTCAATCTTTCTTTTGTTATTTCTTTCAATCTTTCTTTCAATATTTCTTTCAATCTTTCTTTCTTAAATCTTTCTTTCAATCTTTCTTTCAAACTTTCAATCATTATTTCAATCTTTCATTCTTTCCATTTTTCTTGCAATCTTTCTTTCAATTGTTTAATCTTTCAATGTTTCTTTCATTCTTTCTTTCAGTCTTTCAATCTTTTTCTCAATCTTTCTTTCATTCTTTCTTTCAATATTTCAATCTTTCAATCTTTCTTTCATTCTTTCTTTAAATCTTTCATTCTTTCTTTCATTCTTTCTTTCAATCTATCTTCTTTCAATATTTCTTCCAATCATTCAATCTTTCTTTCATTCTTTCTTTCAATCTTTCTGTCGGTCAATCTTTCTTTCAGTCTTTCTTTCAATCATTCAATCTTTCAATCTTTCCTTCAATATTTCTTTCTTTCAATCTTTCTTTCAATCTTTCTTTCATTCTTTTCTTCAGTCGTTAAATCTTTCTTTCAATCTTTCTTTTTTTCAATCTTTTTTTCAATCTTTCTTTCATCCTTTCTTTCAATCTTTCGTTCAATATTTCTTTCAATCTTTCTTACTTTCAATCTTTCTTTGTTTAAATCTTTCTTTCAATCTTTCTTTCAATCTTTCGTTCAATATTTCTTTCAATCTTTCTTACTTTCAATCTGAGTCGAGCTAACTCTGAGTCGAGCTCTAGTGCTGAGGTTGCTGTGTAGTGTATCACTGCTCGTATTGTAGTATTGCAACTTGGACTACTGGATTGACTCTGTACATTTCACTGCTATTTGCTGATCTGCCAACAAGCTTGTGTTCCAGACACACCCCCTATTCAGGTAAGTCCTCTCTTATGTGGGCGTGCTCTTAGCCAGGTGCAACCCTAATCACACGAGCAGCTGTATTCTATCACCTATTTATGGTCCTGCCCTTCAAGCGTTGGCCCATTTGTAGTCGCTCTCGTGTGAAGACGCTCTGTGTAAAGACTCTACCTCTGCACGTCAACCGAAGCAAGGACACCGAACAAGGCAAACCTGCCTTCTTTCTCTCACTCCATACAAAGTGTGCTACTACCGCATCCCTACAACTTCAAGGTCACCCAGAAAGCGTCGTTATACCATACGCCGATGCAATCCGGGTAACCTCAGGTCCCTGCAGCAAACATCTTCTGCAAAGACGTCCTTCTCTGTTGGCTTGTGGAATTGTCGATCTGCAGTTAACAAGGCAGACTTCATTTCTGGTCATGCCAACCAACTCTCCTTAGAGCTCCTTGCTCTTACTGAGACATGGATTAAACCGGAAGATAGCGCAACCCCGGCTGCACTCTCCACTAACTACTCATTCTCCCAAACATCCAGACCATCTGGCCGTGGTGGTGGGACTGGCCTGCTAATTTCCAACACATGGAAATTTAATCCACTGCTGCCTTTAAACAACTTTGCCTCCTTTGAATATCACGCCGTCTTGGTGACTGCTCCGGTGAAAGCCTATGTGGTCGTCATCTACCGTCCACCAGGACAACTAGGTGACTTCCTACATGAGCTTGACACCCTGCTGTCATCAATCCCTGAGCACGAGTGTCCCATGCTCGTCCTCGGAGACATGAACATTCACTTGGACAGTGCGAGCTCGGCTGACTTCCTGTCTTTGGTTCGCTCGTTCGACCTAAGACAGATCCCGACTCCACCGACTCACAAGGCTGGCAAAGAGCTTGATCTCATTCTTGCTCGGAGCTGTACCACCGACAACCTATGGGTCACTCCTCTTCATCTCTCTGACCACTTCTTCATCCACTTCAATGTCCAGCTACCAAAACAACCCCCCACCTCCCCACCCATGGTTACTATCCGCAGCAATCTCCGCAACTTGTCTCCCACCCACTTCTCCTCTTTGCTCTCCTCTTCTCTTCCACCCCATGGCACTTTCTCCTCTCTGCAGGTTAATGATGCCACTGACTCCCTCTGCTCCACCTTGAGCTCATGTCTGGATATCCTGTGTCCACTATCCACCAGACCTGCTCGTTCAACCCAGTCGCACCCTTGGCTGACTGACACCCTCCGGACAACGCGCACTGACCTCAGAGCAGCCGAGAGGAAATGGCACAAATTCAAAACAACTGAGGATCTTGCTAGCTACCAGACACTGCTGTCCTCCTTCTCTTCCGGCATCACTGCTGCCAAGAAGGCCTTCTTCAACGATAGGATCAACGGTGCCACAGACACACGTACGTTATTCACCACCTTCAAGTCTCTGCTTTACCCTCCACCACCTCCCCCAGCTACTAACCTCACTGCTGACTGCCTTGCCTCCTTTTTTACTAACAATGTGGCAGCCATCAGCAGCCAATTCACTAAACAACTTACTCACAACCTGTCTTCTCCAGCCCTAGGCTCATCGTTCCCTGGTTTCGCCCCCCTCGCTGAAAGTGAGGTATCTAAACTACTTGACTATCTGGCGAAAACGGAACTGCTGGTCTTCCCGGCCAAACAAGGTATTTATCACAACATTGATATTAAAATCGACTCTCTATCTCTTGTTCCTACCAAGGCTGCAAGGAATCTTGGTGTCATTATTGATGACCAACTGACATTCTCGGACCATGTTGCCGCCGTCTCCCGGTCCTGCCGCTTCGCACCAGCCAAAGAGGGCACATGTCACTCCGCTGCTCATCGAGCTCCACTGGTAACCTGTAGCCGCCCGCATCAAGTTCAAGTCTCTTATGCTGGCCTACAGAGTGATTGTTGGGAATGCTCCCGCCTACTTAAATGCTCTTGTAAGAGCACATGTTGCCCCCCGGATGCTGCCCTCGTCTAATGAGTGTCGCCTGGCTCTGCCGGCCATACAGCCACGGCAATCCAGGCTATTCTCATTTGTAGTTCCACGTTGGTGGAACGAGCTGCCAAAAATGACCAGAGCGGGGACCTCCCTCTCTGTCTTTAAGAAGCACCTGAAGACCCAGCTCTTCAGTGAGTACCTCCTGTCCTAATCTACAATTACTGAGCACCACCTTGCAGTATTTATTGTTACACCAATGTTGTTGTTACACTAATCTCTGTCGCAATGTAGCTGAATGTTATTCTCCCTTGTAAGTCGCTTTGGATAAAAGCGTCTGCTAAATGACTAAATGTAAATGTAAATGTAATCTTTCTTTGTTTAAATCTTTCTTTCAATCATTCTTTCAAACTTTCAATCATTATTTCAATCTTTCATTCTTTCCATCTTTCTTGCAATCTTTCTTTCAATTGTTTAATCTTTCAATGTTTCTTTCATTCTTTCTTTCAGTCTTTCAATCTTTTTTTCAATCTTTCTTTCATTCTTTCTTTCAATCTTTCTGTCCGTCATTCTTTCTTTCAGTCTTTCTTTCAATCATTCAATCTTTCAATCTTTCTTTCTTTCAATCTTTCTTTCAATCTTTCTTTCATTCTTTATTTCAATCTTTGTTTCATTCTTTCTTTCAATCTTTCTTTCAATCTTTCTTTCAATCTTTCTTTCAATCTTTCTTTCTTTCTTTCAATCTTTCTTTCAATCTTTCTTTCAATTTTTCAATCTTTATTTCAATCTTTCTTTCAATCTTTCTTTCAATCTTTCTTTCATTCTTTCTTTCAAAATTTCAATCTTTCAATATTTCTTTCATTCTTTCTTGCAATCTTTCAATCTTTCTTTCATTCTTTCTTTCAATCTTTCTTACTTTCAATCTTTCTTTCAATCTGCCTTTCATTCTTTCTTTCAGTCTTTCAATCTTTCTTTAAATCTTTCTTTAAATCTCTCTTTCAGTCATTCTTTCAAACTTTCAATCTTTATTTCAATCTTTCAATCTTTCAATCTTTCTTTCAATCTTTCAATCTTTCTTTCATTCTTTCTTTCAATATTTCAATCTTTCAATCTTTCTCTCATTCTTTCTTTAAATCTTTCAATCTTTCTTTCATTCTTACTTTCAATCTATCTTACTTTCTTTCTTTCAATATTTCTTCCAATCGTTCAATCTTTCTTTCATTCTTTCTTTCAATCTTTCTTTTGTTATTTCTTTCAATCTTTCTTTCTTTCCATCTTTCTTTCAATCTTTCTTTTATTCTTTCATTCAATCTTTCTTTCATTCCTTCTTCAATCTTTCTTTCAAATTTTCTTTCAATCTTTCTTTCAATCTTTCTTTCATTCTTTCTTTCAGTCTTTCAAAATTTGTTTCAAACTTTCAATCTTTCTTTCAATCTTTCAGTCGTTCAATCTTTCTTTCAATCTTTCTTTGAATCTTTCAATCTTCAATCTTTCAATCTATCTTTCAGTCTTTCTTTCAATCATTCAATCTTTCAATCTTTCTTTCAATCTTTCTTTCTTTCTATCTTTCTTTCAATCTTTCTTTCAATCTTTCTTTCATTCTTTCCTTCAGTCTTTCAATCTTTCTTTCAATCTTTCTTTCAATCTTTCTTTCATTCTTTCTTTCAATCTTTCTTTCAATCTTTCAATCTTTCTTTCAATATTTCTTTCAATCTTTCTTACTTTCAATCTTTCTTTCTTTAAATCTTTCTTTCAATCTTTCTTTCAAACTTTCATTCTTTATTTCAATCTTTCAATCTTTCCATCTTTCTTTCATTCTTTCTTTCAATCTTTCTTTCAATCTTTCAGTCTTTCTTTCAATATTTCTTTCAATCTTTCTTTCTTTAAATCTTTCTTTCAATCTTTCTTTCAAACTTTCAATCTTTATTTCAAACTTTCAATCTTTCAATCTTTCTTTCAATCTTTCTTTCAATCTTTCTTTCAATCTTTCAATCTTTCTTTCATTCTTTCTTTCAATCTTTCAATCTTTCTTTAATTTTTTCTTTCAATCTTTCTTACTTTCAATTTTTCTATCTTTCAATATTTCTTCCAATCTTTCAATCTTTCTTTTGTTATTCTTTCAATCTTTCTTTCTATCCATCTATCTATCAATCTTTTTTTCATTCTTTCTTTCAATCTTTCTTTTTTCAATCTTTCTTGCAAACTTTCTTTCAATTGTTTAATCTTTCAATCTTTCTTTCATTCTTTCTTTCAGTCTTTCAATCTCTTTTTCATTCTTTCTTTCAATATTTCAATCTTTCAATCTTTCTGTCATTCTTTCTGTCAATCTTTCAATCTTTGTTTCATTCTTTCTTTCAATCTTTCTTACTTTCAATTTTTCTATCTTTCAATATTTCTTCCAATCGTTCAATCTTTCTTTCAATCTTTCTTTCTTTCTTTCAATCTTTCTTTCAATCTTTCTTTCAATTTTTCAATCTTTATTTCAATCTTTCTTTCAATCTTTCTTTCAATCTTTCTTTCAATCTTTCTTTCATTCTTTCTTTCAAAATTTCAATCTTTCAATATTTCTTTCATTCTTTCTTGCAATCTTTCAATCTTTCTTTCATTCTTTCTTTCAATCTTTCTTACTTTCAATCTTTCTTTCAATCTGCCTTTCATTCTTTCTTTCAGTCTTTCAATCTTTCTTTAAATCTTTCTTTAAATCTCTCTTTCAGTCATTCTTTCAAACTTTCAATCTTTATTTCAATCTTTCAATCTTTCAATCTTTCTTTCAATCTTTCAATCTTTCTTTCATTCTTTCTTTCAATATTTCAATCTTTCAATCTTTCTTTCATTCTTTCTTTAAATCTTTCAATCTTTCTTTCATTCTTACTTTCAATCTATCTTACTTTCAATCTTTCTTTCTTTCAATATTTCTTCCAATCGTTCAATCTTTCTTTCATTCTTTCTTTCAATCTTTCTTTTGTTATTTCTTTCAATCTTTCTTTCTTTCCATCTTTCTTTCAATCTTTCTTTTATTCTTTCTTTCAATCTTTCTTTTTTCAATCTTTCTTGCAATCTTTCTTTCAATTGTTTAATCTTTCAATATTTCTTTTATTCTTTCTTTCAATCATTCTTTCATTCTTTCTTTCAATCTTTCTGTCTGTCAATCTTTCTTTCAGTCTTTCTTTCAATCATTCAATATTTCAATCTTTCCTTCAATATTTCATTCTTTCAATCTTTCTTTCAATCTTTCTTTCATTCTATCCTTCAGTCGTTCAATCTTTTTTTCAATCTTTCTTTCAATCTTTCTTTCAATCTTTCGTTCAATATTGCTTTCAATCTTTCTTAATTTCAATCTTTCTTTGTTTAAATCTTTCTTTCAATCTTTCTTTCAAACTTTCAATCATTATTTCAATCTTTCATTCTTTCAATCTTTCTTTCAATCTTTCTTTCAATCTTTCAATCTTTCTTTCATTCTTTCTTTCAATATTTCAATCTTTCAATCTTTCTTTCAATCTTTCTTTCAATCTTTCAATCTTTCTTTCATTCTTTCTTTCAATCTTTCAATCTTTCTTTCATTCTTTCTTTAAATCTTTCAATCTTTCTTTCATTCTTACTTTCAATCTATCTTACTTTCAATCTTTCTTTCTTTCAATATTTCTTCCAATCGTTCAATCTTTCTTTCATTCTTTCTTTCAATCTTTCTTTTGTTATTTCTTTCAATCTTTCTTTCTTTCCATCTTTCTTTCAATCTTTCTTTTATTCTTTCTTTCAATCTTTCTTTTTTCAATCTTTCTTGCAATCTTTCTTTCAATTGTTTAATCTTTCAATATTTCTTTTATTCTTTCTTTCAATCATTCTTTCATTCTTTCTTTCAATCTTTCTGTCTGTCAATCTTTCTTTCAGTCTTTCTTTCAATCATTCAATATTTCAATCTTTCCTTCAATATTTCATTCTTTCAATCTTTCTTTCAATCTTTCTTTCATTCTATCCTTCAGTCGTTCAATCTTTCTTTCAATCTTTCTTTTTTTCAATCTTTCTTTCAATCTTTCTTTCAATCTTCTGTTCAATATTGCTTTCAATCTTTCTTAATTTCAATCTTTCTTTGTTTAAATCTTTCTTTCAATCTTTCTTTCAAACTTTCAATCATTATTTCAATCTTTCATTCTTTCAATCTTTCTTTCAATCTTTCTTTCAATCTTTCAATCTTTCTTTCATTCTTTCTTTCAATATTTCAATATTTCAATCTTTCTTTCAATCTTTCTTTCAATCTTTCAATCTTTCTTTCATTCTTTCTTTCAATCTTTCAATCTTTCTTTCATTCTTTCTTTAAATCTTTCAATCTTTCTTTCATTCTTACTTTCAATCTATCTTACTTTCAATCTTTCTTTCTTTCAATATTTCTTCCAATCGTTCAATCTTTCTTTCATTCTTTCTTTCAATCTTTCTTTTGTTATTTCTTTCAATCTTTCTTTCTTTCCATCTTTCTTTCAATCTTTCTTTTATTCTTTCTTTCAATCTTTCTTTTTTCAATCTTTCTTGCAATCTTTCTTTCAATTGTTTAATCTTTCAATATTTCTTTTATTCTTTCTTTCAATCATTCTTTCATTCTTTCTTTCAATCTTTCTGTCTGTCAATCTTTCTTTCAGTCTTTCTTTCAATCATTCAATCTTTCAATCTTTCCTTCAATATTTCATTCTTTCAATCTTTCTTTCAATCTTTCTTTCATTCTATCCTTCAGTCGTTCAATCTTTCTTTCAATCTTTCTTTTTTTCAATCTTTCTTTCAATCTTTCTTTCAATCTTTCATTCAATATTTCTTTCAATCTTTCTTAATTTCAATCTTTCTTTGTTTAAATCTTTCTTTCAATCTTTCTTTCAAACTTTCAATCATTATTTCAATCTTTCATTCTTTTAATCTTTCTTTCAATCTTTCTTTCAATCTTTCAATCTTTCTTTCATTCTTTCTTTCAATATTTCAATCTTTCAATCTTTCTTTCAATCTTTCTTTCAATCTTTCAATCTTTCTTTCAGTCTTTCTTTCAATCTTTCTTTCAAACTTTCAATATTTATTTCAATCTTTCAATCTTTCAATCTTTCTTTCAATCTTTCTTTCATTTTTTCTTTCAATCTTTCAATCTTTCTTTCATTCTTTCTTTCAATATTTCAATCTTTCAATCTTTCTTTCATTCTTTCTTGCAATCTTTCAGTCTTTCTTTCATTCTTTCTTTCAATCCTTCTTACTTTCAATCTTTCTTTCAATCTGCCTTTCATTCTTTCTTTCAGTCTTTCAATCTTTCTTTAAATCTTTCTTTCAAACTTTCAATCTTCATTTCAAGCTTTCAATCTTTCAATCTTTCTTTCAATCTTTCAATCTTTCTTTCATTCTTTCTTTCAATCTTTCAATCTTTCTTTCATTCTTTCTTTCAATCTATCTTACTTTCAATCTTTCTTTCTTTCAATATTGTTTCCAATCGTTCAATCTTTCTTTCATTCTTTCTTTCAATCTTTCTTTTGTTATTTCTTTCAATCTTTCTTCCTTTCCATCTTTCTTTCAATCTTTCTTTTATTCTTTCTTTCAATCTTTCTTTTTTCAATCTTTCTTGCAATCTTTCTTTCAATTGTTTAATCTTTCAATCTTTCTTTCTTTCAATCTTTCTTTCATTCTTTCTTTCAATCTTTCTGTCCGTCAATCTTTCTTTCAGTCTTTCTTTCAATCATTCAATCTTTCAATCTTTCCTTCAATATTTCTTTCTTTCAATCTTTCTTTCAATCTTTATTTCATTCTTTCCATCAGTCTTTCAATCTTTCTTTCAATCTTTCTTTTTTTCAATCTTTCTTTCAATATTTCTTTCAATCTTTCTTACTTTCAATCTTTCTTTCTTTAAATCTTTCTTTCAATCTTTCTTTCAAACTTTCAATCTTTATTTCAATCTTTCAATCTTTCTTCCTTTCCATCTTTCTTTCAATCTTTCTTTTATTCTTTCTTTCAATCTTTCTTTTTTCAATCTTTCTTGCAATCTTTCTTTCAATTGTTTAATCTTTCAATCTTTCTTTCTTTCAATCTTTCTTTCATTCTTTCTTTCAATCTTTCTGTCCGTCAATCTTTCTTTCAGTCTTTCTTTCAATCATTCAATCTTTCAATCTTTCCTTCAATATTTCTTTCTTTCAATCTTTCTTTCAATCTTTATTTCATTCTTTCCATCAGTCTTTCAATCTTTCTTTCAATCTTTCTTTTTTTCAATCTTTCTTTCAATATTTCTTTCAATCTTTCTTACTTTCAATCTTTCTTTCTTTAAATCTTTCTTTCAATCTTTCTTTCAAACTTTCAATCTTTATTTCAATCTTTCAATCTTTCAATCTTTCAATCTTTCTTTCAATCTTTCTTTCTTCTTTCAATCTTTCTTTCATTCTTTCTTTCAATATTTCAATCTTTCAATCTTTCTTTCATTCTTTCTTTCAATCTTTCTTTTGTTATTTCTTTCAATATTTCTTTCATTCTTTCTTTCAATCTTTCTTTTTTCAATCTTTCTTGCAATCTTTCTTTCAATTTTTGAATCTTTCAATCTTTCTTTCATTCTCTCTTTCTTTCTTTCAATCTTTCAATCTTTCTTTCATTCTTTCATTCTTTCTTTCAATCTTTCTTTTTTAAATCTTTCTTGCAATCTTTCTTTCAATTGTTGAATCTTTCAATCTTTCTTTCATTCTTTCTTCCAGTCTTTCAATCTTTTTTTAAATCTTTCTTTCAATCTTTCAATTTTTCAATCTTTCTTTCATTCTTTCTTTTAATCTTTCAATCTTTCTTTCAATCTTTCTGTCTTTCAATTTTTCATTCAATCTTTCTTTCATTCCTTCTTCAATCTTTCTTTCAAATTTTCTTTCAATCTTTCTTTCAATCTTTCTTTCATTCTTTCTTTCAGTCTTTCAAAATTTGTTTCAAACTTTCAATCTTTCTTTGAATCTTTCAGTCGTTCAATCTTTCTTTCAATCTTTCTTTGAATCTTTCAATCTTCAATCTTTCAATCTATCTTTCAGTCTTTCTTTCAATCATTCAATCTTTCAATCTTTCTTTCAATCTTTCTTTCTTTCTATCTTTCTTTCAATCTTTCTTTCAATCTTTCTTTCATTCTTTCCTTCAGTCTTTCAATCTTTCTTTCAATCTTTCTTTCAATCTTTCTTTCATTCTTTCTTTCAATCTTTCTTTCAATCTTTCAATCTTTCTTTCAATATTTCTTTCAATCTTTCTTACTTTCAATCTTTCTTTCTTTAAATCTTTCTTTCAATCTTTCTTTCAAACTTTCATTCTTTATTTCAATCTTTCAATCTTTCAATCTTTCTTTCATTCTTTCTTTCAATCTTTCTTTCAATCTTTCAGTCTTTCTTTCAATATTTCTTTCAATCTTTCTTTCTTTAAATCTTTCTTTCAATCTATCTTTCAAACTTTCAATCTTTATTTCAAACTTTCAATCTTTCAATCTTTCTTTCAATCTTTCTTTCAATCTTTCTTTCAATCTTTCAATCTTTCTTTCATTCTTTCTTTCAATCTTTCAATCTTTCTTTAATTTTTTCTTTCAATCTTTCTTACTTTCAATTTTTCTATCTTTCAATATTTCTTCCAATCTTTCAATCTTTCTTTTGTTATTCTTTCAATCTTTCTTTTTTCAATCTTTCTTGCAAACTTTCTTTCAATTGTTTAATCTTTCAATCTTTCTTTCATTCTTTCTTTCAGTCTTTCAATCTCTTTTTCATTCTTTCTTTCAATATTTCAATCTTTCAATCTTTCTGTCATTCTTTCTGTCAATCTTTCAATCTTTGTTTCATTCTTTCTTTCAATCTTTCTTACTTTCAATTTTTCTATCTTTCAATATTTCTTCCAATCGTTCAATCTTTCTTTTATTATTTCTTTCAATCTTTCTTTCTTTCAATCTTTCTTTCCATCTTTCTTTCAATCTTTCTTTCATTCTTTCTTTCAATCTTTCTTTTTTCAATATTTCTTTCAATCTGTCAATTTTTCTTTCATTCTTTCATTCTTTCTTTCAATTGTTCTTTCATTCTTTCTTTCAATCTTTCTTTCTTTCAATCTTTCAATCTCTCTTTCATTCTTTCATTCTTTCTTTCAATCTTTCTTTTTTAAATCTTTCTTGCAATCTTTCTTTCAATTGTTGAATCTTTCAATCTTTCTTTCATTCTTTCTTCCAGTCTTTCAATCTTTTTTTAAATCTTTCTTTCAATCTTTCAATTTTTCAATCTTTCTTTCATTCTTTCTTTTAATCTTTCAATCTTTCTTTCAATCTTTCAATCTTTCTTTCATTCTTTCTTTCAATCTTTCTGTCTTTCAATTTTTCATTCAATCTTTCTTTCATTCCTTCTTCAATCTTTCTTTCAAATTTTCTTTCAATCTTTCTTTTTTCAATCTTTCTTTCAATCTTTCTTTCATTCTTTCTTTCAGTCTTTCAAAATTTGTTTCAAACTTTCAATCTTTCTTTCAATCTTTCAGTCGTTCAATCTTTCTTTCAATCTTTCTTTGAATCTTTCAATCTTCAATCTTTCAATCTATCTTTCAGTCTTTCTTTCAATCATTCAATCTTTCAATCTTTCTTTCAATCTTTCTTTCTCTCTATCTTTCTTTCAATCTTTCTTTCATTCTTTCCTTCAGTCTTTCAATCTTTCTTTCAATCTTTCTTTCAATCTTTCTTTCAATCTTTCTTTCATTCTTTCTTTCAATCTTTCTTTCAATCTTTCAATCTTTCTTTCAATATTTCTTTCAATCTTTCTTACTTTCAATCTTTCTTTCTTTCAATCTTTCTTTCAATCTTTCTTTCAAACTTTCATTCTTTATTTCAATCTTTCAATCTTTCAATCTTTCTTTCATTCTTTCTTTCAATCTTTCTTTCAATCTTTCAGTCTTTCTTTCAATATTTCTTTCAATCTTTCTTTCTTTAAATCTTTCTTTCAATCTTTCTTTCAAACTTTCAATCTTTATTTCAATCTTTCAATCTTTCTTTCAATCTTTCTTTCAATCTTTCTTTCAATCTTTCAATCTTTCTTTCATTCTTTCTTTCAATCTTTCAATCTTTCTTTAATTTTTTCTTTCAATCTTTCTTACTTTCATTTTTTCTATCTTTCAATATTTCTTCCAATCTTTCAATCTTTCTTTTGTTATTCTTTCAATCTTTCTTTCTTTCAATCTTTCTATCCATCTATCTATCAATCTTTTTTTCATTCTTTCTTTCAATCTTTCTTTTTTCAATCTTTCTTGCAAACTTTCTTTCAATTGTTTAATCTTTCAATCTTTCTTTCATTCTTTCTTTCAGTCTTTCAATCTCTTTTTCATTCTTTCTTTCAATATTTCATTCTTTCAATCTTTCTGTCATTCTTTCTGTCAATCTTTCAATCTTTGTTTCATTCTTTCTTTCAATCTTTCTTACTTTCAATTTTTCTATCTTTCAATATTTCTTCCAATCGTTCAATCTTTCTTTTATTATTTCTTTCAATCTTTCTTTCTTTCAATCTTTCTTTCCATCTTTCTTTCAATCTTTCTTTCATTCTTTCTTTCAATCTTTCTTTTTTCAATATTACTTTCAATCTGTCAATTTTTCTTTCATTCTTTCATTCTTTCTTTCAACTGTTCTTTCATTCTTTCTTTCAATCTTTCTTTCTTTCAATCTTTCAATCTTTCTTTCATTCTTTCATTCTTTCTTTCAATCTTTCTTTTTTAAATCTTTCTTGCAATCTTTCTTTCAATTGTTGAATCTTTCAATCTTTCTTTCATTCTTTCTTCCAGTCTTTCAATCTTTTTTTAAATCTTTCTTTCAATCTTTCAATTTTTCAATCTTTCTTTCATTCTTTCTTTTAATCTTTCTATCTTTCTTTCAATCTTTCAATCTTTCTTTCATTCTTTCTTTCAATCTTTCTGTCTTTCAATTTTTCATTCAATCTTTCTTTCATTCCTTCTTCAATCTTTCTTTCAAATTTTCTTTCAATCTTTCTTTTTTCAATCTTTCTTTCAATCTTTCTTTCATTCTTTCTTTCAGTCTTTCAAAATTTGTTTCAAACTTTCAATCTTTCAGTCGTTCAATCTTTCTTTCAATCTTTCTTTGAATCTTTCAATCTTCAATCTTTCAATCTATCTTTCAGTCTTTCTTTCAATCATTCAATCTTTCAATCTTTCTTTCAATCTTTCTTTCTTTCTATCTTTCTTTCAATCTTTCTTTCATTCTTTCCTTCAGTCTTTCAATCTTTCTTTCAATCTTTCTTTCAATCTTTCTTTCATTCTTTCTTTCAATCTTTCTTTCAATCTTTCAATCTTTCTTTCAATATTTCTTTCAATCTTTCTTACTTTCAATCTTTCTTTCTTTAAATCTTTCTTTCAATCTTTCTTTCAAACTTTCATTCTTTATTTCAATCTTTCAATCTTTCAATCTTTCTTTCATTCTTTCTTTCAATCTTTCTTTCAATCTTTCAGTCTTTCTTTCAATATTTCTTTCAATCTTTCTTTCTTTAAATCTTTCTTTCAATCTTTCTTTCAAACTTTCAATCTTTATTTCAAACTTTCAATCTTTCAATCTTTCTTTCAATCTTTCTTTCAATCTTTCTTTCAATCTTTCAATCTTTCTTTCATTCATTCTTTCAATCTTTCAATCTTTCTTTAATTTTTTCTTTCAATCTTTCTTACTTTCAATTTTTCTATCTTTCAATATTTCTTCCAATCTTTCAATCTTTCTTTTGTTATTCTTTCAATCTTTCTTTCTTTCAATCTTTCTATCCATCTATCTATCAATCTTTTTTTGATTCTTTCTTTCAATCTTTCTTTTTTCAATCTTTCTTGCAAACTTTCTTTCAATTGTTTAATCTTTCAATCTTTCTTTCATTCTTTCTTTCAATCTTTCTTTTTTCAATATTACTTTCAATCTGTCAATTTTTCTTTCATTCTTTCATTCTTTCTTTCAATTGTTCTTTCATTCTTTCTTTCAATCTTTCTTTCTTTCAATCTTTCAATCTTTCTTTCATTCTTTCATTCTTTCTTTCAATCTTTCTTTTTTAAATCTTTCTTGCAATCTTTCTTTCAATTGTTGAATCTTTCAATCTTTCTTTCATTCTTTCTTCCAGTCTTTCAATCTTTTTTTAAATCTTTCTTTCAATCTTTCAATTTTTCAATCTTTCTTTCATTCTTTCTTTTAATCTTTCTATCTTTCTTTCAATCTTTCAATCTTTCTTTCATTCTTTCTTTCAATCTTTCTGTCTTTCAATTTTTCATTCAATCTTTCTTTCATTCCTTCTTCAATCTTTCTTTCAAATTTTCTTTCAATCTTTCTTTTTTCAATCTTTCTTTCAATCTTTCTTTCATTCTTTCTTTCAGTCTTTCAAAATTTGTTTCAAACTTTCAATCTTTCAGTCGTTCAATCTTTCTTTCAATCTTTCTTTGAATCTTTCAATCTTCAATCTTTCAATCTATCTTTCAGTCTTTCTTTCAATCATTCAATCTTTCAATCTTTCTTTCAATCTTTCTTTCTTTCTATCTTTCTTTCAATCTTTCTTTCATTCTTTCCTTCAGTCTTTCAATCTTTCTTTCAATCTTTCTTTCAATCTTTCTTTCATTCTTTCTTTCAATCTTTCTTTCAATCTTTCAATCTTTCTTTCAATATTTCTTTCAATCTTTCTTACTTTCAATCTTTCTTTCTTTAAATCTTTCTTTCAATCTTTCTTTCAAACTTTCATTCTTTATTTCAATCTTTCAATCTTTCAATCTTTCTTTCATTCTTTCTTTCAATCTTTCTTTCAATCTTTCAGTCTTTCTTTCAATATTTCTTTCAATCTTTCTTTCTTTAAATCTTTCTTTCAATCTTTCTTTCAAACTTTCAATCTTTATTTCAAACTTTCAATCTTTCAATCTTTCTTTCAATCTTTCTTTCAATCTTTCTTTCAATCTTTCAATCTTTCTTTCATTCTTTCTTTCAATCTTTCAATCTTTCTTTAATTTTTTCTTTCAATCTTTCTTACTTTCAATTTTTCTATCTTTCAATATTTCTTCCAATCTTTCAATCTTTCTTTTGTTATTCTTTCAATCTTTCTTTCTTTCAATCTTTCTATCCATCTATCTATCAATCTTTTTTTCATTCTTTCTTTCAATCTTTCTTTTTTCAATCTTTCTTGCAAACTTTCTTTCAATTGATTAATCTTTCAATCTTTCTTTCATTCTTTCTTTCAGTCTTTCAATCTCTTTTTCATTCTTTCTTTCAATATTTCAATCTTTCATTCTTTCTGTCATTCTTTCTGTCAATCTTTCAATCTTTGTTTCATTCTTTCTTTCAATCTTTCTTACTTTCAATTTTTCTATCTTTCAATATTTCTTCCAATCGTTCAATCTTTCTTTTATTATTTCTTTCAATCTTTCTTTCTTTCAATCTTTCTTTCCATCTTTCTTTCAATCTTTCTTTCATTCTTTCTTTCAATCTTTCTTTTTTCAATATTTCTTTCAATCTGTCAATTTTTCTTTCATTCTTTCATTCTTTCTTTCAATTGTTCTTTCATTCTTTCTTTCAATCTTTCTTTAAATATTTCAATCTTTCAATCTTTCTTTCAATCTTTCAATCTTTCTTTCATTCTTTCTTTCAATCTTTCAATCTTTCTTTCATTCGTTCTTTCAATCTTTCAATCTTTCAATTTTTCTATCTTTCAATATTTCTTCCAATCATTCAATCTTTCTTTCATTATTTCTTTCAATCTTTCTTTTGTTATTTCTTTCAATCTTTCTTTCTTTCAATCTTTCTTTCCATCTTTCTTTCAATCTTTCTTTCATTCTTTCTTTCAATCTTTCAATCTTTCTTTCAAACTTTCAATCTTTCTTTCCATCTTTCTTTCAATCTTTCTTTCCATCTTTCTTTCAATCTTTCTTTCATTATTTCTTTCAGTCTTTCAATCTTTCTTTCAAACTTTCAATCTTTCTTTCAATCTTTCAGTCGTTCAATCTTTCTTTCAATCTTTCTTTCAATCTTTCAATCTTCAGTCTTTCAATCTTTCTTTCAAACTTTCAATCTTTCTTTCAATCTTTCAGTCGTTCAATCTTTCTTTCAATCTTTCTTTCAATCTTTCAATCATTCAATCTTTCAATCATTCAATCTTTCAATCTTTCTTTCTTTCAATCTTTCTTTCAATCTTTCTTTCATTCTTTCCTTCAGTCTTTCAATCTTTCTTTCAATCTTTCTTTCAATCTTTCTTTCATTCTTTCTTTCAATCTTTCTTTCAATCTTTCAATCTTTCTTTCAATATATCTTTCAATCTTTCTTTTGTTATTCTTTCAATCTTTCTTTCTTTCAATCTTTCTATCCATCTATCTATCAATCTTTTTTTCATTCTTTCTTTCAATCTTTCTTTTTTCAATCTTTCTTGCAAACTTTCTTTCAATTGTTTAATCTTTCAATCTTTCTTTCATTCTTTCTTTCAGTCTTTCAATCTCTTTTTCATTCTTTCTTTCAATATTTCAATCTTTCAATCTTTCTTTCATTCCTTCTGTCAATCTTTCAATCTTTCTTTCATCCTTTCTTTCAATCTTTCTTACTTTCAATTTTTCTATCTTTCAATATTTCTTCCAATCGTTCAATCTTTCTTTTATTATTTCTTTCAATCTTTCTTTCTTTCAATCTTTCTTTCCATCTTTCTTTCAATCTTTCTTTCATTCTTTCTTTCAATCTTTCTTTTTTCAATATTTCTTTCAATCTGTCAATTTTTCTTTCATTCTTTCTTTCAATTGTTCTTTCATTCTTTCTTTCAATCTTTCTTTAAATGTTTCAATCTTTCAATCTTTCTTTCAATCTTTCAATCTTTCAATTTTTCTATCTTTCAATATTTCTTCCAATCGTTCAATCTTTCTTTCATTATTTCTTTCAATCTTTCTTTTGTTATTTCTTTCAATCTTTCTTCATTTCAATCTTTCTTTCCATCTTTCTTTCAATCTTTCTTTCATTCTTTCTTTCAATCTTTCAATCTTTCTTTCAAACTTTCAATCTTTCTTTCAATCTTTCAGTCGTTCAATCTGTCTTTCAATCTTTCTTTCAATCTTTCAATCATTCAATCTTTCAATCATTCAATCTTTCAATCTTTTTTTCTTTCAATCTTTCTTTCAATCTTTCTATCATTCTTTCCATCAGTCTTTCAATCTTTCTTTCAATCTTTCTTTCAATCTTTCTTTCATTCTTTCTTTCAATCTTTCTTTCAATCTTTCAATCTTTCTTTCAATATGTCTTTCAATCTTTCTTACTTTCAATCTTTCTTTTTTAAATCTTTCTTTCAATCTTTCTTTCAATCTTTCTTTCAAACTTTCATTCTTTATTTCAATCTTTCAATCATTCAATCTTTCTTTCATTCTTTATTTCAATCTTTCAATCTTTCTTTCATTCTTTCTTTCAATCTTTCTTTCAATCTTTCAATCTTTCTTTCAATATTTCTTTCAATCTTTCTTTCTTTAAATCTTTCTTTCAATCTTTCTTTCAAACTTTCAATCTTTGTTTCAATCTTTCAATCTTCAAGCTTTCTTTCAATCTTTCTTTCAATCTTTCAATCTTTCTTTCATTCTTTCTTTCAATATTTCAATCTTTCTTTCATTCTTTCTTTCAATCTTTCAATCTTTCTTTAATTCTTTCTTTCAATCTTTCTTACTTTCAATTTTTCTATCTTTCAATATTTCTTCCAATCTTTCAATCTTTCTTTTGTTATTCTTTCAATCTTTCTTTCTTTCAATCTTTCTATCCATCTATCTTTCAATCTTTCTTTCAATCTTTCTTTTTTCAAACTTTCTTGCAAACTTTCTTTCAATTGTTTAATCTTTCAATCTTTCTTTCATTCTTTCTTTCAGTGTTTCAATCTTTTTTTCATTCTTTCTTTCAATATTTCAATCTTTCAATCTTTCTTTCATTCTTTCTTTCAATCTTTCAATGTTTCTTTCATTCTTTCTTTCAATATTTCAATCTTTCTTTCATTCTTTCTTTCAATCTTTCAATCTTTCTTTAATTCTTTCTTTCAATCTTTCTTACTTTCAATTTTTCTATCTTTCAATATTTCTTCCAATCTTTCAATCTTTCTTTTGTTATTCTTTCAATCTTTCTTTCTTTCAATCTTTCTATCCATCTATCTTTCAATCTTTCTTTCAATCTTTCTTTTTTCAAACTTTCTTGCAAACTTTCTTTCAATTGTTTAATCTTTCAATCTTTCTTTCATTCTTTCTTTCAGTGTTTCAATCTTTTTTTCATTCTTTCTTTCAATATTTCAATCTTTCAATCTTTCTTTCATTCTTTCTTTCAATCTTTCAATCTTTCTTTCATTCTTTCTTTCAATATTTCAATCTTTCTTTCATTCTTTCTTTCAATCTTTCAATCTTTCTTTAATTCTTTCTTTCAATCTTTCTTACTTTCAATTTTTCTATCTTTCAATATTTCTTCCAATCTTTCAATCTTTCTTTTGTTATTCTTTCAATCTTTCTTTCTTTCAATCTTTCTATCCATCTATCTTTCAATCTTTCTTTCATTCTTTCTTTCAATCTTTCTTTTTTCAAACTTTCTTGCAAACTTTCTTTCAATTGTTTAATCTTTCAATCTTTCTTTCATTCTTTCTTTCAGTGTTTCAATCTTTTTTTCATTCTTTCTTTCAATATTTCAATCTTTCAATCTTTCTTTCATTCTTTCTTTCAATCTTTCAATCTTTCTTTCATTCTTTCTTGCAATCTTTCCTTCAATTGTTTAATCTTTCAATCTTTCTTTCATTCTTTCCTTCAGTGTTTTAATCTTTTTTTTCAATCTTTCTTTCATTCTTTCTTTCAATCGTTCTTTCTTTCGTTTAGTCTTTCTTTCAATCTTTCAATTTTTCAATCATTCTTTCATTCTTTCTTTTAATCTTTCAATCTTTCTTTCATTGTTTCTTTTAATCTTTCTTTCATTCTTTCTTTCATTCTTTCTTTCAATCTCTCTCTCAATCTTTCTTTCAATCATTCTTTCTTTCTTTTAGTCTTTCTTTCAATCTTTCAATTTTTCAATCTTTCTTTCATTCTTTCTTTTAATCTTTCAATCTTTCTTTCATTGTTTCTTTCAATCTTTCTGTCCATCTTTCTTTCATTCTTTCCTTCAGTCTTTCATTCTTTCTTTCAATCTTTCTTTTTTCAATCATTCTTGCAATCATTCTTTCAATTGTTTAATCTTTCAATCTTTCTTTCATTCTTTCTTTCAGTCTTTCAATCTTTTTTTCAATCTTTCTTTCATTATTTCTTTCAATCTTTCTGTCCGTCATTCTTTCTTTCAGTCTTTCTTTCAATCATTCAATCTTTCAATCTTTCCTTCTATCTTTCTTTCAATCTTTCTTTCATTCTTTATTTCAATCTTTGTTTCATTCTTTCTTTCAATCTTTCATTCAATCTTTCTTTCAATCTGTCTTTCAATCTTTCTTTCAATCTTTCTTTCATTCTTTATTTTAATCTTTCAATCTTTCTTTAATTGTTTCTTTCAATCTTTCTGTCTTTCAATATTTCTTTCAATCTTTCAATCTTACTTTTTTTTCAATCTTTCTTTCAATCTTTCTTTTATTCTATCTTTAAATCTTTGTTTTTTCAATCTTTCTTGCAATCTTTCTTTCAGTCTTTCAATCTGTCTTTCAAACTTTCAATCTTTCTTTCAATCTTTCAATCTTTCAATCTTTCTTTCAATTTTTCTTTCAATCTTTCAGTCTTTCTTTCATTCTTTCTTTCAATCTTTCAATCTTTCAATCTTTCTTTCATTCTTTCTTTCAATCTTTCAATATTTCTTTCAATCTTTCTTTCTGTCAATCTTTCTTTCCATCTTTCTTTCCATCTTTCTTTCATTCTTTCC
>NW_028293081.1:0-18842 GCF_960531495.2 Zeus faber | reverse complement strand
AAGTTGTTCGTTTAGGGAAATTTTTTATAGCCATGAGTGCATCGCGTCGTATGAGTTAACTGTTGATGTTTTTTTTGGCGGACATTATGATAAAAAAAGGAAAAAATACTAAAAAGTAAGAAAGTAACCGGAGCGCCGGCGCAGGCAAACGCTAGGGGCGGCGCCACTATCGCATATCAAGCTATGCATTCTAGAAAATACACAATCCATTAATTAAGTAAAATCTAAAAGTGATACATACTAACTGGATAATTTGATCACTCGTGGTTTAAGAGATGTAATTTGTATGTAGCTTTTGTCGAAAGAAAACAGACTGGTCAACACTTCATGCAGGGACAGTCATGTGATCGTCCTTGCATTCCCATCATCACTAATGGGCAGGAGTGAAACTCAGTCGAGCTTACCTTCACCGAGAATACATTAAAAAAAACATGTCAATTATTACCAAACACTATTTAATCATGACAGGAAGTCAGCTCAATAAAGTCCATCATGAGGTGTTTGAAAGGAGCAATTGGAATAGAATGCTGAAAACTGGTGGTGGAAACGTCTCTTCCTGCATTGTTCTGAGCACAATATGTTTACTTAATTTTTGAACTATCCCTCCTTTTTGAAAAATGGTACTTACCATATGTCAAACAGCAAAGCAATGAAAAACTAGCAGGAGAGATTTGGCTCCCCTTGCGGATCAAAAAGTACCAAGTGGCTCTGCCACTGAAAACTTTGGCTTGCCACAACAATTGTTCGGTGTGGAATGCCTGTGAGTAGAGGAAAAAACAAGATTAATGAGGAATCCTGTGTCCTCATCTGAGGAAGAAACAACCATTATTAGACAAGAGCAACATCAGGTACGGTGACTTTGTTGGCTGCGTTGGCTCCAACATTTCCTATAGAGATGGGGTCAAGTACATTAAAGTAAATAACACAAATAGTAGGATCAGAATGAGAGGGTTATGACATCGAAACATTAAACGGATCTTCTAAATTTCTCATAAATCAGCGATACGCACCGTATCACATTGGCCCATACACATTCATAGAATCAAAATAAAACAAAATACATTTTACAACAGATAGAAACACAAACACAACTGGTATTACAAAATAGACAAACACTGTTTAATACAAAAACAGATAACTGACAGAGAGACAAAACGAACACCCTCCTGATCGTACTCATGAGTCTAAATCATTGTTGTCATGAACCCTCACTGAGATCAAGCATTCTTTGTCTACTCATTTAAGTTAATCTAGTTTTGCCTTTAGCCTTGTCAGTAACTCTTCTGTCATTTCAGATCCGGCCACTCCCCTTTGCTCAACGTCACCTAGGTTTCCTGCTCTTCCCCTCACCTCCAGCTCATCTCCTCATCAGTCATTCAGTACTTATACTGGTCCACCTCCTCTATTCTGTGCCAGATGGTTTTTGCTTACGCTGAGCTCTCCAGAGTACCGTCTAGTGATCCCTCTAATACTTTGTTTATTTCCCGGTTTTTGATCCCCTGCCTGTCTTACAGATTTTGATTCTCTGCCTGTTCCTTGCCTGACTTGTTTGCCCTGGCTGACCAATATCCTGGCTTTCCTGACCCTGGTCTGTTTTTTCTAATAAAGCTCTGCTTTGTGAACTTTCACCTGCTCGCCTGCGTTGTGCTCTTGGGTTCACCTCTGGTCTGAGTCAGTGAGTCTAACCATCGTAATTGAACTTCTCAAGAGCAAAATGGTTCGCAGCCACAACGGGGCCGGGGCGAAGCCACAACGGCTATCACTGCCAAGCAGTCATGCTTATCTCCATAAGAGGGAGTAAAAAGTAGCTGGAGTAGGAGCGGTGCACTACCTCAAAGTGAAATGAGCAAAGTTAAAGTTGCACATGTTGATGATGGAGCGGTGTTGCCAGAGAGGAATGAGCCGATTTTCTCCATATCAAGATAAAGGCTACAGTATGTAATCAACCCAATGACTCCGGCACAAAGTATCATGCAACAAGACGTAATTCATCTCGATAAGATTGCAACAACATAGCTAACATAAACCCATCTCCCTCATCCACAGTTAAAGTAATCCAGCAAACCCAACATTGAGCAGGTGCAAAAGCTTGTTTGAAAGCAACAAACGTACTCCCGTGTAATGGCTGGGCAAACGTTGCCTCCTTCCACAATCTGAAAACAACAATATCCACATCAGCCCAGAAAGGCCGTGCAAGGGTGCGGGTGCCCTGAGGAGAAGATAAATAAGTTAATGTCATGACTTAAATAATGAACGTTCTTTTGCGCCGGCTGGAGTTATAAGGAAAAATATACTGTGACCATCTTGTTCTAAGTATTTTAGGACATCCTGTGTATCCATGACATAAGCAGATCAATTAACTATTAACATGCAAATGAATTGCTGCCATTAATAAACTTAAAATTTGCTAAAATTAATTTCCTTAATGTGGCAGAAAAACATTACCGGAGGCTCCACATAGCTTCAACAAGTTAAGCAACTCTAGAGGGTAAGGAAGAAATTGTGATTCCCCTACTAAAACATTTTAAAATTTAGCGTTTAATACTATATACCTAATTTATTTATATATTTTTTACTTATACCTTTAAAGGTACAACTAATAACTGCAAACAATAAGCCTGAGATGCCAGCAGTCATCAAGCTTATTGAAGCCTTGATCAATAACATTTGATCAACTATCCATTATCTCATGGTCAATTTGTGTCACCTTACTTCTAAAAAATTAAGTTAAGCTTTGAACTGCTAGTCTTACCTTTTGGCCAGGGAGTATTCAACTATAAGTACCATCATTCTGCAGTCTGGTTAGAGAAAGAATTATAGGTTATTTGGCATTTCCAATCAAGTTAACACCTTTACTTAAAATATATTAATTACAATAACATAGCCAGCATTCAAATTGAGAGCATCTCCAATCCTAGAATAGCTAATATTAACATAGTCAACACAATCAATGACGCAATCACTTCAGTCTATAATCTGTGCCTAATTCTGTTTCTACTTAATGATTTATTTTAATAACTATTTCGAACCATTTCCTAAAATTTTCAAAATTATTTAATTTAAATTTGCCAATACTCTTACTACAATGTAGTTTTTTATAGAACATTTAATAGTCTGTCTACTATCATCATTAGTAGGCAAGGTCTTCACAGACCTTCTCAGCAATGCAGGAGTAGAGTGTATCCCAGCAGAATATCAGGCAAATAGGAATGTCCTTCAGGCCTCGGGAAGCCCTGGGTTGCTTAATGTGCTTGCTGCAGACATTGTCAGATGATGAAAGGAGAGTTCTACCACAGTTACAACAGGCAGTGTCGTACAAGAAATCACCCCAGGGTTTTCTGACAACAATGTCTCCAGGTGATATCACAATAATTATTAACTCAACTTCTGAACATCGCTCAACAACTAGGTTAATTTAGGAGAATGTCACATTTAAATAAGAACTAATCACAATTATTGTGATTAGTGCTATAGGGTACTCTATAATATCTGACAATAATTATAACGATAGAGCTCAATCTAAATGTGACCCACCTCATAGTTAAGGGTCATTTGGCGACTTTCAGGATTTTATTTTTTTCGCATCATTTGAAAGTGGAGAATCAGAGGTTCCA
Organism: Zeus faber; assembly: GCF_960531495.2. Lineage (NCBI taxonomy): Eukaryota > Metazoa > Chordata > Actinopteri > Zeiformes > Zeidae > Zeus > Zeus faber. The sequence continues at coordinate 15,228 of NW_028293081.1, read as the reverse complement.
AACAAGGTGTCACTTGTGCAAATCAAGCAAATATTTTTAAAGCTATGACTTGTTAATGACAAGGGTGTGGCAAACCGTGTTTCTGAGAACATCACCTCCAAAGTTTTACCCACACCAGGTTCATTCAGCCAGCTCCAGGAATGCAAATGGGGTTGGCGAACAAACAAAGCCTCATGGCTAATTAACATACTGCTGAATGGGCCAATCACAAATAGCTTTGAACAGCTCAACCACACACAACTAATTTTGTTTTTAAAAAACCTTTATTTAACAGTAAGATATATATATATATGTCGGGGGGTGGTAGCTCAGGCGGTAGAGCTGGTGGTCTAGTGATCTAAAGGTTGCTGGTTTGATCCCAGGCTCCTCCTGCTAGCATGCTGTAGTGTCCTTGAGCAAGACACTTAACCCCTAATTGCTCCTGATGGCTGCGTCCGTCGGTGATTGAACAATTGAAAGTCGCTTTGGATAAAAGCATCTGCTTAATGTAATGTATATGTTTTATAAAAGTACGGACAACAAAATGTAGAGTCTATCAATATTCTGAGTCCCAGAAAATCTGAAATCTGAAAATGTGTCACCAACCTCAACAGACTCAACATCATGTCATCAACTTCTTCCGTTGTAACAACAGCGGGCGTATCGTCTGTCTCCTCTGGTGGTTCTTGAAAATATTCTGTTTCATCGTCACATTAAGTTTAAAATCCGCTGTTTGAAATGTTCTCCAAGTCCGGAGTAATATCAGATTCAGCAGCACTGTTGTTCTCCGCGTTGCTGTCAGAGAACTGACTATCATCGCGGAAAATGTCCAGTGCGCGCTGCTAAGACTGACTTGGATCTATCGCACTGGTCAGATTATGGCCCGAAATATGATTCAGAGCTTCCGCCACCCGCTTCGCCTAATCTATAAGGATACGGAGAAGAATGTTTTCACAGAGAAGTGAGACCGAAACACCCCCATGCTGAGCTTTAACCATCTATTTAAGGGAACGTAGGTGTATGACACGAAGGGTCTTTCTTCTTCGCCGTTTCACAACAGTGGCTCCGTGTGTGTAAAAGTTGTACGATTTAAAGGTTGAATTCTATCAAAACGGTGGAATCACATGGAATATTGAGGGATGCTCTTCACCTGGACTGTCGCTTTAAAGGAAACAATCGATCGGCATTATTCAACGCTCCTCCGCCTCTCAGTAAGTGAACTGTTTCCCCATGTAATCAAACGAGAATATTTAACTCCACGGTTAAAGATTTTTCTACTATTTATAAATCAAACTCGGTTTTGAAAATACGTTGAGGGATAAAAAAACCCCACAAAGGAACACAAATCTAGAAAAATCAAATTTTCCTTCAAGAAAGTTTTTTCAACTTATTTGGCTGCTCCTGGCGATTTTAGAAATGCGCGAGATGGCGGCTTTTGCTGTGGTGTGTCACAAATTCTATCAAGGTCTTTATATTTATATGCTTGCATGCGTTACTTCTCACAAAAATTCCATTTGAGCCTATTTAATAATCGCATTTGCCAATCAATTAAACAAATAGCAATAGTGTCAAAAATTTACAAGGACCTTTGACCTTTGAAGACCTTTGAGGACATGTTATTGTCTTACCCAATTGACGAACAATTATATGTAATCAATCCTGTCCATCTTTCAGGTCTTCCCAATCAGATGCAGTCACATCTACACTGGTCAAAAGTCACTGCAAAACTGCAGCCCACTGGATTCCTGTTTAAATGCTTAAAACTGCGGAAATACAACACTGAATAGTCGGGTTGGTTAATATCCATCAATACACAATTACAACAATCAATTTACAAGATATTTTCAAATTTAAACTTTAAGTTTTGGAATGCTCAAACTAAAAGCCATTAAAATGGCTAAGTATTTCACATTTATTTTAGTCTTTCAATATTTAGTAAGCAAACATACATATTCCTTTTTTTTGTTTTGCTGACCTGTGCTGTCAGCATTCTGGGCATACAACAAAGAGTATTTGAATGCCATTGCATTTAGGACAGAGTAAGTCTGCAAGTGGAGTTGCAATGAAACTCTTTATTAATTCTTAAATCATCAAGAACTCCTGCAATAAAACTGTCTTGTGGATGACCTGTAGGATGACAAGAGCACAGCTTTTGGTTATAGAGAACCACCACCAACCCCCCTCTTTGGAGAACTATTCATCATGTTTGGGTCTATAAACAACCAAGTTGGAGAGAATCACCACAGTGAGACAATTAAACATAGAACCAAACAACATTTACACAAAAACATAAACACTGTACGACAATGTATTGAAAAACAGTTAATTAGGTCTAGGAAAACTAGAACTACAAACTTAGACTTCCATTACCTCCCCAGTTAACAAAACAAAACAAATCCCTCTTTTTCCCCTCAGTAACAGGTGGAGTGCTGCGGTCCTCAGTGTGAATTATGCTAATCCAAATTACACCAGGATTCACTTCACTCCTGCGTTGGTTGTTCCAATTATCTCTGCGTGTTCTCCCTGACCCTCCACCCACCCTTGCTGGTTAATGTGTACTATTCTAGCTATATTACAGACACACAACTTATTGAACAATTAAAATAGCAACATTTACAGGCACTTATATACAATTCTTGGCCAAGTGTCCCCACCTTTAAGGCTCTCAAGCAATGCGTGCGATTGCCTATCGCTTAGGCAATTTTAAACTCCCTGCCTATACAGTCCTCTCCTTCACTTGGAACGCCGCAGCATATGGCTGCGACGACACAGGACAAAGAGCGGTATCCACAGTAGTTATGCTGGGTTCCTCTTCAACTTTATAAACTAAACTCCCTGACTCCCTGCCTGTTCAGTCCTCTCCTTCACTTGGGTCAATGGCTGCAACAAGGACGGAGAGCGGCATCCACAGTAGTCATGTCGACTTATGTTCCTCTAGAACTCTATAAAGTAAATCGACTCTCTGCCCGTTCAGACCTCTCCTTCACTTGGGTGGTCACAGCATACAGATGCAACAACATAGGACGGAGAGCGGTATCCTCAGAAGTTGTGTTGATTTAAGTTCTTCTTGAACTTTTTATGTTCTACCTATCTGGCGTTCTTTCTAGATACACTTCCCCAACACTAGAAAGATGTATATCATTACTTTGTGATGACCCCTGGAGGAGCTGTACGTTTACCCACATTCGGGCTCCGCTCAGTTTTAGAGTAATTACAACATACAAGCCGCTGTCTCTTACTAGACCTGTGAATCCTATACTTGATAATAAGCCTCTCTATACTACTCTATTTTCAATAAACACAATAAACTCACCAATATATTTAGTCAAATACACAACAAACCTCTCTTCATAGGGCTGTAACTGCGACTAGCGTACTACAGACGTACTATTTTTACACCATTTCCCTATGGTTCTTCTGGACTTTCGGCGGTAGTTAGTGACAAACCACCCACCAACAGATTATAGCAACATTCAACAGAGGCTCACATACATGCACATAGATTATTTGCATCAGTCTCTATTTTAGTTCCTTGTACTGATTCAATTAATAATTATAGCAACTTTTAAATTAGGTCAATATTTTAGATTAGTTCTAGAAGAGACTTTTCCGATACCTGCAACCTGGGTGGAGTCCTGCACTCAGACACAAACCGAATTTGCAGAAAAAAGACCCTGCTTCCATAAAAATGTTGTGGCCAGTAGTGTCTCTGAGGTATAAGTTGGTCCTCCCCAGGTCCCCAGTCTCGGTCCTGGTCGTCATTCTCTCTTGGCTCATGCTTGCCAATTGTCGTGACCAAGAAGGTCCATACTGGGGCCAGTAAAAGGTCTGGATCTCTGGACGACATGCCTATCTGTTCTAGCCTCAAAAACTTGGAGAAAAAACAGCAGGATCTGATGCAAAAAAGTTTATTGTGTATCTGAGAGTCAAGTACAGCAATAAACAGTGAGAGTGGCTATGGAGCCTGACTGACTAACTAATTAACTCATTTTGGACCCCCTTATATACCCAAGATGTTCTCTTCTCGCCAGGAACCAATCATAGTCTTGTTCTACTAGGAAATTCTTCCCTGCTCATTTCAGTGCAGGGAATAAATCATAGTCTTGGAGGGGTGTCCCAGGGAACCAATCACAGTCTTGTGGAGTGTGAACAAATCACAGTCTTGTTACCGGGGTGTTTTTCCTTGATTCCTGGAAAGAGAGTTTCTTTCACGGTACCTGGAACACCCACGCCATATTTGACCATATATGGGCATATTTATTTTTCAAACTGTCGGACATGACCATGGCCTGTTTCTTGGCTTCAACTGTATTTGGCTGGTGTTCTTTTTAGACCTGTTTTTGCACAAGATCACATTCGTTCTGTTATTTAATTACTTCCCTTAGTTTTGGGTTTTATAGCATCTATGCGACCCACCGTGGCAAAACCCGCTATTTTGCACATTTCTAAAATTGCCAGGAGCAGCCAAATAAGTTGTTGCTCTCTACCACTGCGTGCCTCATCTCCACTGTTGCAAACCTCCTCCTCCCGCCTGGGCATGGAACCAGTGGAGACCATCCATTGTCTGCCCAGGCCTCCACTCTCCAGCTGGTTGGTGGATCCTGCGCCGCACCGGACTGCGCTTTGATCCTGCCGGTCTCTGTTTCCAACACCACAGAGCGCCGCCGCAGGGCACCACCTTGGCGCCCACAGCGGGATCTCTGCTCGTGGGGGCCACCCTGGGGCCACTGATTTGGACCTCCTGCCTGCGCCTTCGCCGGGAGAACGGTGTCCTGGCTCGGCTGCTGCTGCTGTCCCTCGGGACTCCTCTGCTGCTGGACTTCCATCTGTGCTCATTGGTGGCTCCTCCATGGTTCAACCCAATACCCTGCCTGCAGCGAAAACCCTCTGATACCTAGGTGCCCACGTCCAGGATATAGACTCCAAAATCCCACAGCTGCTTGATCAAAACATGTCTGCCTCCACTGTTTTCATCCATGTTGGAACCAACGATCTCAGGAACAAACAATCAGAGACACTTAACGAGGGCTTTACGAAGCTTATTGACAGTCTTCTACAGTCAGACCGATGGTTCATCGTCTCTGGCCCGCTGCCGTGTCCCTTTGGAGCTGTAAAATTCACGCATGTCCTTCAGCTACACACATGGCTAAAGGGATACTGCTGTTCCGATCCACTCTACTAACATAAATGACTGTCACTCTGCTTCACAAATTCCTGTAATTATAAACCCTTGACCCAAATTGCATAACTTCCCTGTAACATACAGGAATCTAAAGAAATTATTAACGGTTCGGACTTCACTTATGAGTCCCCCACAAAGCCATGCATCCCGAACAATAAAAATGACATTATTAGATGTCACGTCACAAACTAATCAGTAATTTTTTTGTTAATGACCTTATAAGAAGCCATAACCCGGATTTCATTCTACTGACTAAGACCTGGCTGGATAGAAATGGCACAGTCGCAATCGTTGAGACAACACCTCCTAGTTTCAAATTCATCTAAACCACAAGAGCAGATAAGAGGGGCGGTGGAATAGCTGCTGTCTTCTCTGATATCTTTAGCTGCAAGGAAATCCCCTTTGGGGAATTCACATTTTCAAACACCCTGCCATGTCTATAAACTGCAGTACCCCAATTTTAATCATTACGATTGGCTTATTCCTAATCTAATAGATAAAAAAATCTAAATGTGGCTTTCTTGATGAATTCTCTAAACTACTGTCTAAAGTCTCTACTGATTATGATTATGTAATTATCTCAGGTGATTTTAATATTTATGTTGAACGTCAAAGAGACCTAGATGCTCAACACTTCATTAGCCTATTAGAGGCATTTGACCTCACTTAGCATGTTTCTGGACCCACCTACAATAATACTCTGAACTTAGTTATGACTTAATATCACTGTACCCTGTGTCATGGATGTTGCTATTTCAGATCACTGTTGCATATCTTTTGATGTGTCTGCTTTAAGAGAACCTTTAAGAGAACTGTAAATTAGTTACCGCTGTTCATGGCATCATCAACTGAGAATCCTGTGAACAACTTCAACTCAGTAATACAAAATATCATAGATAACATTGCACCTGTTAAAACTAAAAACATAGAAAAACAAAAAGCCCCCTGGAGAAATAGAGCGGTTCTTTGGCAGCTTAATGAGTGTCACCAGGCAGAATGAAAGTGGAGAAACACAAAACTTCAGGTTCACCATGAAATTTACAAGGATAGACTCAATCAGTACAATCTTCTCTAAAATCATTAATGAAAATAACAACAATAGTAAAGTGTTCTTCTCCACTGTTGATCGACTTATTAATCAATCATCTACAACCCCTTCAGAGATGCTGTCCACTGAAAAATGTGAAGAATTCGCTACATTTTTCAATAATAAATTATAGCTATCAGACAGAATATTAGTGCAATATCTCACTTTGTCTCTTTAGACATAAAGAAAATTGGACGATATTGTTGGTCTGCTCAGGTCGAACACCTGCTGCTTGGACCTTCTCCCTATCCCTTCTAGAACATGAGGTATTAGAAATAAGTGTCTCTCTTCAATAAGGTATATTTACTGCAGCATTTAAAACCGCTGTCATTAAACCTCTCCTGAAGAAGAGCAATCTTGATGCAACAATTATTGCCAACTATAGACGCATTTCCAACCTGCCATTCCTCAGCAAAATACTTGTAAAAACAGTTTACCTTCAGCTTAACAAATACCTAACATCAAACAGCCTCTTAGACATTTATCAATCTGGTTTTTGACCTCACCATAGCACAGAAACAGCCCTTATCAAAGTTGTGAATGATCTGCACACAAACACTGATTCTAGAATAGAGATGTTCTTCTGCTCCTGGATCTCGGTACTAACTTTGACACTGTTGACCGTCATATTTTTTTAGAGACATTACAAAAATGGGTGGGCCTATCTGGCCCAGTTCTAAAATTGTTCAGAACCTCCCGACAGGACATTAGGTTGATCTAATGAGCAGCCAGTAAAAACCCCCAGCCCCACACACACACAGGATAAGAGCCCTGTCATGACACATCTGTATCTGCTCCTGGGCTTATTCCACTCTCTACAATAAGCTGGTGTTTACAACCCCCCGTCTTCTATATTTCTGTGCCAGAGGTCCCTAAACACGCCACTTGGATGGCGTGTGGAAGCGAAACTATATAAAGCACCTTAATGGCCTTGCACCTCAGTATATAAATTAGATGCCCATTACATATGATCCAGCAAGAACTCTTAGGTCCACAGGCAGTGGTCTTTTAACCATCCCTCATGCTAACTCTAAAGCAGGGGAGGCTGCCTTCTGTATGTATGCCCCAAGTAAGTGCAAAACCCTGCCTGAGGACCTGAGAGAGGCCCCCAAACTGAACACTTTGAAAAGCAGTTTAGAAACCTTGCTGTTCACTACAGTCTATGACTGAGTTTTTGAGTGTGTGTGTGTGTGTGTGTGTGTGTGTGTGTGTGTGTGTGTGTGTGTGTGTGTGTGTGTGTGTGTGTGTGTGTGTGTGTGTGTGTGTGTGTGTGTGTGTGTGTGTGTGTGTGTGTGTGTGTGTTCTGTATGTTGTGAGATTTATGTGTGTGTATGCTGTGAGCTTTGTTTATTCTGCACTGGATTGTTTATGGTTGCATGGACATCTTATATATTTCATTTGATTGTATTTTTCTGTAAAGCAAATTGTGTTACCCTGGTATTAAATGTGCTTTATACATGAAGTTTGACTTGACTTGACAAACAAACACAATGATCTGACCGAGACAGAGTGAATGAGGAACAGGGTTAATACAAGAGGAGTGACGAGGAAGGTGAAGACAGGTGGCGAGATTGCTGACTGGGGACAGGTATGCAGTGGTAGAGTTGTGGAACCAGAGACAGACACGGGAGACAGAGAGAGACAATTAACAAACAAGCACAGGGCAGGATCATACTAAGGAACATACTAAGTAAAACATGCCAATTTACTCAGTAAGTAAGCTGAGAGTACTTGAAATGGAAGCCTTGTTTCTATGGTATTACCAGGATCTTACCATATACAGTACCTAGTTACTGGTTCTGCCCTTTTCCATGCAATAAACACAAACATTTACGATGTATGTTCTGCAATGTTACTAAGTGAGACCTTACAATTTACTCAGTAAGTGGGCTGAAACTGTACTATAACAGAAAGCCTTGTTTGTTTCCATGGTATTACCAGGCTCTTGCCGAAATGCCACAATTTGTAATAGAATATTCAATTGTCTATAATATTCAATCATTAAATTAAATTGAACTTGTACCATATACACCAATTAGCCACAACATTAAAACCACTGACAGGTGAAGTTAATAACATTGATCATCTTATTCCAAGGGCACCTGTCAAGGGGTGGGAAACATTAGGCAGCAAGTGAACAGTTCTTGAAGTTGATGTGTTGGAAGCAGGAAAAATGGGCAAGCGTAAGGATCTGAGCCACTTTGACGAGGGCCAAATTGTGATGGTTAGACGACCGGGTCAGAGCATCTCAAAAACGGCGTGGGGTGAAAGCACATACAGTGCAATGGACATGTGAGCGTCAGAACTGGATCATGGAGCAATGGAATTAGGTGGCCTGCTCTGATGAACATCACGTTTTCTTTTACATCATGTGGATAGGGTCCGATCCAATTGAGCATCTGTGGGATGTGCTGGAGCCCAATCCATACAGGCCCCACCTCGCAACTTACAGGACTTAAAGGATCTGCTGCTAACCTCTTGGTGCCAGATACCACATGACAACATCAGCGGTTTTGTGGAGTCCATCTAATATTATTAGTTGTTATTAGTGGTGGTTTTAATGTTGTGGCTGATCAGAGCGTTCGCAGCCACAACATTAAGAGTGGTTGTTATTAGTGGTGGTTTTAATGTTGTGGCTGGTCGGAGGTTTTGTTCCACAACATTACTAAGTAAAACATGACATATGATTGAACTACGCTGAAACAGGAGAACTCTTTGGTGGTAGTTACATGGTCAAAAATGAAGGGTGCTTGTTCTGCAAGGATCATAAAATGCGATAATACAAACAATATGTGAGGCAATCACAATTGTGGCAGTTATAGCAGTCAACACAACGGTGTTCCTGTCCAAGTTCAGTGTTTTGCAGCTGAGGCTCCTGGTATGCCTAAACTCTTTTAGGACAGTTCGGCATCTGTGTACAACGTCCTCTGCAATCTGAACAAAGAGACAGATCATAAAATGAAAATATAGATTAACATTATATCGTAATCACACAAATATATTTTTTTGTAATTTATGTAACAATTATTGGAGCAAGTGGGTTTGGCTGATTTACAAATTAAAGTTGAGATTATAGACAAGAGATGCACAGAAGATACATGGCTCAGGCGGGAGTCCAATGTGTATGAATACCCACAACAATGACCAGCACCTGGTAGAATTCACTAGCTTGTAGGAACTAATTTTTTGGTTTACAGTTGTTGGCATAGGAAGGGCTATGCCTAGCTTCTCAAATGTCTTTTAACACAAACTATTGAAAATTCTTTGAAAATCTTTATTTCGCCATCAAACACCTGACATAGAACAAGCAAAGAAAAACATTTGAATACCGTATATCTTCAAATATAAACCGGAAGCCAAATAAAAACCAGGCCTCTAATAGGTACCAGGTGTGTGATCATGAACAAAAAGCCTGCTTCAAAGACAGACAGGGAATAACTGATCAGTGCTGCAGCTCCATCAGAGGGATCTGGAAACCAGGGGCTTAAGCAGGGACACATGAAAGGTGGGGTGGACATGGAGGGAGGGTGGGAGACGAACAGCACAGGAGTTGATGATTGACACAATGGGGAAGGGACCAACATACCGGGGAGTGAGTTTTCGGGAGTCCACCTTGAGAGGCAAGTCCTTTGTGGAGAGCCATACTATCTGTCCGGGAACGTACAGTATGTGGGTGCGGGCGCACAGTGCCGGTTCGCCTGCTGCTGGGACCTGGCGGAGGCCTGGAGTAGGGCAGAGCAGGTCCTCCTCAACGTCCGCCGTCAGCGACGGATGTGGGCCTGGACGGAGGGTATGGCCTCAGCCTCCTGGGCAGGGAACAGCGGGGGTTGGTAGCCAGAGAGCATTGGCAGGTGGAGGCGCTGACCAGGGTGTTGTGGGCGTATTCGGCCCATGGCAGCTGGTCGCTCCAGGAGGTGGGGCTGGTGGTTGTCAGGCAGCGGAGCATGGCCTCCACCTCCTGGTTTGCCCGCTCCGTCTGGCCGTTGGTCTGGTGTTGGAAACCGGAGGAGAGACCTGTCCTGTGCCCCCTGGGCCGAGCAGAAGGCGCGCCAGTCCTGGGAGGTGAACTGGAGACATCTGTCCGACCGGTCCCCGGTCTCCCTTGCCGATGGTAGTTTGGGTAGGGCGTCAGGTTTGGTATTCTTGGTGCCTGGGCGGTAGGATGGAGAGAAGTTAAACCGGCTGAAGAACAACACTCACCTGGCCTGCCGGAAGTTGAGCCGCTTCACTGTCCGGATATAGGCCAGGTTCTTATGATCGATCCAGACGACGAAGGGGTGGTTTGCTCCCTCAAGCCAGTGGCGCCACTCCTCCAGGGCTAGTTTGACGGCCAGGAGTTCCCGGTTGCCCACGTCATAATTGCGCTCGGGTGGGTTGAGCCTGCGGGAGAGAAAGGCATAGGGGTGGAGCTTACCGTTGGTTGGAGAGCGCTGAGACAGCACCGCTCCTACGCCCGTGTCAGAAGCATCCACCTCGACCACGAACTGGAGGTTGGCGTCGGGCTGGGCCAAGACTGGGGCAGACGAAAAGCGGCTTCAAAAAAGCGGTCCACTTGAAGCCCACTGCAGCGGAGGTAAGGGCTGAGAGGGGAGCAACGATACGGCTGAAGTTTCGCATGAAGCGCCGGTCGAAGTTTGCAAACCCGAGGAAGCGTTGGAGTTGCTTCCTATTGGCTGGGGCTGGCCACTTCATCACAGAGGCCACCTTCTTGGGGTCCATCCCCAGCCTCCCTCGGCCAATGATGAATGGGACACACTTCTCGGCCTTCACAAACAGACGGCTCTCCAGGAGCCGCTGCAGCACCAGGCATACGGTACGTGTTTTACGTGGTCGGAGAGGGATTTGGAAAAAATCAAGCTGTCGTCGAGGTACACAAAGCCAAACGAGTTGAGCATGTCTGGGAAGACATCATTAATTAAGTCCTGGAAGACCGCTGGGGCATTTGACAGACCGAAAGGCATTACCAGATACTCTTAAGTGTCCGAGCGGGGTGTTGAATGCAGTCTTCTCTTCAGCCCCTTCGCGGATGCAGACCAGGTGGTAAGCATTGCGGAGGTCGAGTTTGGAGAAGTGGGTTGCACCCTAGATGGGGACGAAGACTGAGTCCATCAGGGGCAAGGGGTACTTGTTCTTGATTGTGATGTCGTTGAGTGCCCTGAAGTCAATGCAGGGACGGAGGGTCTTGTCCTTCTTGGCGACGAAGAAGAACCCTGCGCCCAGCGGAGACGACGAGGGGCGAATGATCATGGCAGCGAGAGAGTCGCGGATGTAGGTCTCCATGGCCTCCTGTTAGGAGGTTATACAGGCGACTGCAAGGGAGGGGGCGCCTGGCACGAGGTTGACTGCGCAGTCGTAGGGGCGATGAGGTGGTAGGGACAGCGCACTCTGCTTATTGAAAACAGGGGCCAGGTCTAGATATTGTGATGGAACCGAGGACAGGTCGGGGCTCTTGGGGACCACCGGCGGCGTGTCTGGCGGCGGGGTAGAGGCCGAGCGGAGGCAGTGGCCGTGGCAGTGTGTGCTCCAGGCGCTCACGCTACCTGAGCACCAGTCCATCTGAGGGTTGTGGGTCCGGAGCCAGGGGTACCCCAGGACCTGGGGGTTCAGGGGGGAATGGATGGGGAAGAATCTCAAGGACTCACAGTGGTTGCCGGAGAGTATCAGCTGGAGAGGGGCCGTCTGGTGGGTAATCTGGGTCAGAAGTGACCCGGTCAGCCCCTTGACCTCAAGCGGTGGGGGGAGAGGGACGGGTGTCAGCCCTAGCTGGCGTGCTAGTCCCAGGTCTAGGAAACTCGCATCCGCCCCGGAATCTATGAAAGCGGAGGAAGAGAGTGTTATACCACCCCCCCCCCACGAGAGGGTAGCTGGGAGCAGAGGACGGGTAAGATGGTTGGAGCTTGAGCGACCGGAACGTAACCTTATCGAGAAGTCGCCCCCTCCCGGCCGAACCGGGCAGGTGGCTCGGAGGTGTACCAGCCGGCCGCAATACAGAAAGGCGCCCGGTCTGTATGCAGTGGGCTCGCTCCTCGGGGGAGATCCGGAAGCGACCGAGTTGCACGGGCTAACATCGGAGTGAGTTGGAGGACTTCGGAGGCTCCCGAGAGTATTGGGCGCTGGAGACCGCCACCCAGGCGGGAGGCACGGGCTGTAGTCTACAGGCAGGAGCCACGGGCTGTAGTCTCGCCCCCTCCCTCTTGCGCCGGCGTTCCCATAGCCGGGTGTCCAGACGGATGGCGATATCTACCAGGTGCTCCAGGTCCGTGGGCTCGTCCCGCCGCACCAACTCGTCCCGCAACTCGTTGTTCAGGGCGCGCTGAAACACGTATTGCAGGGCTCCGTCATTCCAGTCGCTTTCTGAGGCTAGTGTCCGGAACTTGACGACAAGGGAGGTGACACTACGGGGACCCTGGCTGAGGGAGAGGAGTCTTCTGGCGGCCTCCTTGCCGCTAACTGGGTGATCGAAGACTCTCCCCATTTCGCGGGTGATCAGATAGTAGGAGAGACTCTCAGGGCCCCCCTGACTCCAAACCGCGGAACCCCAGCCGAGAGCCGCCCCTCTCAGGCAGGAGATGAGGAATGCAATGCAGGCGCCATCGGGGGCGTACAACGATGGCTGCTACTGGAAAACCACCGCGCACTGCACAAGGAAGGCGTGGCAGGTGCCGAAATCGCCGTCGTAGGGCACTGGAGCCGGAACGTGGGGCTCAGGGGGGCGCTCTGGTGGAGGCAGGAGGGAGGGCCGGAGGAGCAGGGGGGCCACGGGAGCCGGAGGAACCTGCAGGCTGCTGACGGCTGCCGAGATGTTCCGGAGGTGATCAGCGATGTCCCGGAGGGCCTGGTCATGTTGACCAAGCAACACTCCTTGGTTCTGGAGTGCGTGGCCCCTCTGTGTCGGCTGGGTCCATGTTTTATGGCCAGACCGTACTGTCACGACCGGAGCTAGGAGGGACCCAAATGCACGACACAGAGAGACGGGAGGCAGAGGATGGATGTTTATTAGCCCACACGGTGGAGCTGGCCGAGGGGACAGGTCAGGTAGGGATGGAGCAGGGCTGGGCACGGATGACGATGACTGGGAGGAGGGGTCCAGGATCCAGGTGAAGAGGCAGGGAACCGGTCTGGATGGAGAGGGATGGACAGACTGGGTCGATGAGAGGAGACAAGCAGGTAAGGGGAAGACGAAACAAAGAGACATAAGCTAGGGACTTGCAACAAGGGCTAGGGGCTAGGAACTTGTGGTGGTGCGGCTTGGGTCAGAAGTCATTTACAAGTCTGTGTCCCTCAACTGTCTCCCTGGATGCCAACCTCAAACAGTAAATTCACAGGAACTTGTAAATGACCTGGCAGACGCGGATTACAATCCTTTACAATCCACCTCCAGGCTCCCCTGTGCCTGTGGTCATTCCTCATCACCATACATGGTAAACAGGACAAAATATGATCTGGTTCTTCCATGTTAGAATTGACATTGTAGAGAGAAAGAAAATTTCTCTTTACATAAAGTTGGGGGGTTCCTGGGAAAACAGAGACAATGTTTTAAAAAAAAACTCCCCCTCTGGAAGTAGAGGCCTTTGTCCTCATTCAAAATAAATGATCGTAAGCATTCTTCTGTCACATTTCCTCCTTTTGTTCCTACTGGAGCAACACCTTAAGGAAAAATGCAATAATAATAGAATTCCATATAATGTAAATTGGATACAATGGAATTATACTTAAAGGTTAAGGGTTATCTACTATACTATGACAACGCACAGGACAAAAACCCCTGGTCATACAGAGCAAAAATACTGTGTGGCCATCTCACAATTCTAACTAGAAAACACACACACACAAAAAAAATCATGAATCACATAATGAAATAAATAAAATAAACATAGAGATTCCAATAATACATAATGCTATGCAGATTAATCAATGGTTATCATTCATTGTGCACGTAATGATTAACACATCCTATAAGTAAGGATAAATTAGACAAACACCTCCATATATCTGCATCTCAGCGTCTTAACGTCTCCGTCATCATAAGATGGTTTCTAATGATCTAGTGGTGTGGAGACAAACTGTCCCGTCGCCCTATTAGTAATCATCTAACGAAAGATAGGTACTATACACGCTAGACAGCAACATAGCATTAAACACATTATCACTACAGGTATCCATATCTTTATGAACGTAGAAATCCATGGCCCCAGTGCATTTCTTAGCCAAGCAAATAGGTCCCAAGTGATCTTTCATTAAATCATCACGTAACTCGTTCATAGCTTGTATGGCTAAAAACAAATTTCTTGATTCTACATCATTGGCAGGAATGAATGTACAGCACGACTCACCGATCATAGCACATACACCTCCTTTAGCTGCAATCATTATGTCTAGTACCATATGATTCTGGAGAACCATTAAACCGAAGTTAATTCTTGTTTCTAGCTTCTTCTGCAAGGATAGTTGTATTAATGAACAGTAACAACTTATAATGTATGATATTTAGCCACTTAAAAGCTGTAGATGTACCTACGGGCGCTAATATAGACGTAAAAAGACGTCTTCTTCTCCACCTCCAATCCTATACTCAGCTGGAACCGATGTCACAGACATACACTACTCACAAAAAAATAGGGATATTTGGCTTTCAGGTGAAATTTATGGAAAATGTAAAAAGTTCACGCTACAGTGATATTATATCATGAAAGTAAGTTAAGTAGAAGCATGCAATGGTGATTTCCTCATCCAAACAATTTATTGAAACAAAAGCCAACAACGGCGGTGGGTATACCACAACAAGGCAACAAGGTGATTGTGGCGCTGCCCCTAGCGGTCGCCTGCGCCGGCGCTCCGGTTACTCTCTTACCTTTTTAGTATTTTTTTCCTTTTTTTATCATAATGCCCGCCAAAAAACACCAACAGTTAACTCATACGACTGCGATGCACTCATGGTTATAAAAATGTCCCTAAACGAACAACTTTGGGACTTTTTATC